>NC_092462.1:38223522-38523522 GCF_047495875.1 Pithys albifrons albifrons
CCTTCATTTTCAGACAACAAGGGGTGGTTGTGCCATAGTGTAGGATTAACAGGGAATTAAAATTTTGTGACAGTTCCACAAGCAAAGATGAATAGCCTAGTGATAAGGAAAAAATGAGCCAGAAGAGTAAGTTGGCAGAGTTTGCAGCTGGAAGGACATCATTAAAAT
Organism: Pithys albifrons albifrons; assembly: GCF_047495875.1. Classification (NCBI taxonomy): domain Eukaryota; kingdom Metazoa; phylum Chordata; class Aves; order Passeriformes; family Thamnophilidae; genus Pithys; species Pithys albifrons. Next base: position 38,223,691 of record NC_092462.1, read on the forward strand.
CTTTCCCCTATTTCCAAGCTGGTCATATTTATGTTGTCTTTAACCTCTTTTAATTGGGCATGAATCTGTTTTTGTTCAAAGCCCACACTGCACAGTATGAAAAGTATGATCTGCCTCTTCCAAACCACTTCCAGTGAAACCTTTTGTCATTGCCATCTCTCAGCTCACTTCTGTGCTGTAGACTTTTCCAAAAGCTTAGGTTGGCTAGATGTATGATAAGATGTGACTCAAGTTTTGGACAATAGTATCAGCAGAGATGAGAGTTGTCAAGGTGTACAGCTGTCTCCTTAACAAAGGAACTGTTTCTAGTGCTGTGCATGTCACTCACTCCTGTCTTTACTGTATTCACTGCTATGTGATTTTTAGATGTTGAAAATTCTGTAATCACATTTCTTTTCCTGGAAAGGGATATAAGTATTGAATAGATGCAGGCTCGACTACGTCTGCATCTGGAATCAAGTAGCCTCTTGAGAACTGACCTTAAAGACCAAGGCCAAATTTTTTAATGAGAACTTAGGCAGTGTCTTATAACAGCATGTTTGACTTTTTGGGAGGTATGTATAACACCTACCAAACTGAATTTCCATCAGGTTAGGGCATTTACACATTTAAGCAATATATCTTTTATTCCATTTAACTGTATTTCACTAAACTCTTTTTTTCCTTCTTATAAATGTTCTGTTCACATTTTTTATTTTCTTTTTTTTTATTTGACTGGGCAATTATTTTATTTCAGTAAGAGAACAAAAGTTCTGCAAATCATTAGATTTTTATAGATATTGGAAATAACCGAATAATTTCTTATTAAAAGGTCACTGTAGAATACTGAGTATATATTTGACACAAGCCTAGAGGAACAACATATCCAAAAGTAAAGCTTCTCCATTTCAGCAGATATCAAAAAATCTGACTGAAAGTCTGAATAGACTGAAATATTGGTCCATTCTTTCATGACAAATAAAGATTTCAAAGATTGTCAACACAGCTTCTGAGAAAAGCTAATAGTTGTTAAATCATCAGATTAAATGAGATAATGAAAAGTATATCTGTGAAAGTCAGGGAGAAACTAAAGCTAATGAACCAAGACTGATCATGTAATTCATGGTCTTTATCCTGACTTTGTTCAACCTGGGAAAGGAAAAGTAAAGGATGAGAACCTCAGATATGGAATACAAACTCTGAGTCTCTATAGTGTGGCAACATAGGACAGGATAGCTTAAACTGGCTGAAAAGCATGTAGAAGTTGAATGGAATGATTACTACACATACTGCAAAAGGTTATTGGAGACTTCAGTAACTGGCATTTGTCCAGCAGGAAATACCTTATAGTTTTGGACATGTGAGTTACTTTTAGTACGGCCAGCAAGGTCACAAATGTAGGTGGACAGAGCTATCAGTTCATCTTTGACACCTATCATTGTACCAGGACCCTCAGGTGGAAAAAGCTTAAAGAAGTATCTTCCAACACCAATAGCACCGATACTGCTGGGACTTCAAAAGTTTGGTCTCACTAGTTAGTGAAGATCAGGCAGCTATTAGCACATGGGATGCAATGCCACTGGCTTTGTTGGTCTCAATGTTTCTTTGCTGAAAGGGATCAAAAGAAATTGTAAAGAACTGAGAAGCTGCTGTTTTTTTTCTAAGCTTGGAAGAAAGCAGATGATGCATGCTATGATCATTCATGAGACTGAAGAATGAGAAATTTGGATTGATTGGACAGGACTATGTCAATTAACTATGTCAGTATGGGAATGTATTAATTGTATTCAACTATACATTTAAATTCAAATAATTGAACATCAGCACAACATTTTAAAGAATGGTTATTAGTAAATCTAGCCTCCAGAATGTTTTAATTAAAGTTATTTTCAATAGGATTTACAATGTTTCCTGTGCTGACTGCAAGATCTTTTTGTCAGAGATTTATTTATGGTAGTGTTAAGATCTAATCCTGTATTTTACTTTTTGAAATGCTGTAAAGCATTGTAACCCCAGGCTCTGTTTCAGAAAAAAGTTACAGTGAGGTGTAGAAAAAAAAGTATATAATAATGGTACATAACATAGTCTCATGACCCCTCCACCATTTCAGTCATACCACAGATATTTCTGGATACTGTGGCAGCATCTGTGGAACTATATTCCAGCTGTTCTCAGACTTTCCCATTTCTGGAAGCCTGCCCCTCCCTCAGCTCCAACAGCAAATGTCCACACAATAGAAATTCTGTCTTCCTCCAAGAGATCAGTCCTACACTAACCGGAGATTACACCAGAATGACTCTATTATTTTTTCACTCTCATGTAAGGACCTTTAGAAACAAAAAGTCAGACATGGATTCGTTATCTCAAAGTAACACACCAAAACTTTCAGGAACTAACTTGGGCAGAATAGTGTTTAAAGGTCTTTCCCAAAGTTACCGAGGTCTTTGGCGCAGGTATGTTCAAGCTGTGAATCAGGATGTCAAAATATGCAAAAACCTACACTTTAATGAATCACAAAAAATCCCCAAACCAAATGAATGAATGTGCTTTCTGTTCTCTTTAAATTTAGGCAACTTGCATGATGGCAATCAGCAGTTCTGTCACTTGCAGATATCACCAGCCGTCACTTGTTGCTGCTTTACTTCAGATTTGAACTTCTATCTGCTCATCCTTTACTCTGATTTGATTTGAAATAACTCTTCCTACCTACCATGATGTCTAAATACTCGGGAAAGCATTTTCAAAAGATACAAAACTTCTGCAGGCTACTTTAGATTTTCTTTAACAAGACAGAAAAAGAAATAACCCTTCAGATTTCTGTGAAGAATTTTGATATATACAGATACACCTGATTCCTGATGTCTGTAACCTCAATTCTAGTATCCAGAACTCCACTGCATTCTTATTTCCAATAAGTCTTAGTAATAATATATTCTACTTAATTTTTACAATACTGCATGCTAAGTTTACCTTTAAGTCATATATTATGTTGGTTAAATATGTACATGTAGAATGGTTGTGTGTGCACCCAGAAATATTAAAAAAAAAAGATAAAAATTAAACTACTAAACTTGAAGTGTATTCAAATAAATTACTTACCCTCATCCCTATTCTACCCTATTCTATTGTTTTTTCAGGTTTGTTTTTTATTTAATCTGATTTTTCTGCAGGATTTTTTGCAAGTTTGCTAAGGAGGTACAGAATTTAGCCAATGGATGTGAAAAAAAAAAAAAAGAGCCTGTTCCTGGAAATATTAATGTGCACTGGTTACATACCAGACTTTAGGCTTCTCTGTCTAAGCAATAGGGAGCACTTTATCTTGTGCATCTTATTTTCTTATTTTCTAAGCTTTTCTTATGGTGCAAGTTGTATTCATTCTTGTTAGTGTAAGTTGCCTTTCTGATCCTGTTCAGAAGGATGCCTCTTAAGTATCTAAAAAGAAAATATTTCAAAATTTGTTAAGCTCATCATTAAATGCTATTGCATGAAATATAGGAATAGTCATGAGAGTTTAAAGCAAATGACTATTCTTATCATTCTTACATAAAGATAAAAACTAGGTAGCCCTCATTATACTAGACACAGAAAATCAATCAATTTCTCCATTATCATGATACTGAGAAGCATACTAAATGCAGCATATTAGGAAGTGTCATTCTCATCCCTAAAGCTAAAAGACAAGAATAAAACAAAAAGGGGATACAGATAAGGGGAATTATTTTCCTATGCAATTAGCAGTGTTATTCCCTTTTGCAGGGTGACATGGCAGCCAGGAGTTCAGGAAGTTTGTTGTTGTTTTTTTTTTCCCGAAGAGATTTTTGGCTATATAGAACGTCCTGTGTAGTTAGGACTAAAATACCAAGAGTTTCCAGTGAGTTTCAACTCTCTGGCTGTTGTTCTTTAACTTACTTCTGAATAATAACATAAATTTTAAAATCTCTTTTCTTCTATATGTCTTCTTCACAGCAGGCTTTCTGCAACAAATTTATATCCTCTTTTTTTCAGGACATCAGTACTAAACTAGCAAATCTTGGGAAGAAAGATCTGTCATGGTAAGCTGCTGACAATATGATCAATAACTTTAACTAGAAAAAGGGAAGACTACATAAGTGAAGCCTAGAATAACCAATAGTGTTACTGAAGAATTACTAAAATTATCATGATATCCAGGGGTTTCATTTTGCTGCATTTTGGGCCAAAAATTAATTTTTGTCCAAAGAGCTTGACAAATGATAGTGGAACAACTGGCAGACAAGCAGACAGAGATGATATGTGAGCGATTATGGTTGCTTGCAGAAAAAAAATTTCTGTGATTTGATTTAAGTTTTATTTGCTGTGGCAATGTTTTTCTTTATTTCCATGACAACAAAAAAGAAGATTATATCTTAAAAACTTGCTTTAAAACCTTGCATTATTTTTTCTTGGCTTTCCCTAAATATGAGCAGAAAGAGAGTAATGGTTATTTTCCGTGGGGAAAATCCAAGATTAGAAAAAGTGTGGGAATACTGACCTATTGTTCATTCATTTAAAAGTTAACTTTTCTGCATAATTCCTTACTTATTTTCATGTCTCAACATTTACATGCAATCACTAAATGAAATGAGTACTAGGTGAGTGTGCAAAAATGCATTTGACAGTGTCTCAATAATATATGTCTAGAGAAGGATGAACACAATTACAGTTTGAATATGTGGGGGGAAGTCCATATGTTCATGACTGGGTTACACAGAAGAATGAGGTGGATCAAATAGCACTAGTAGGGAAAGAACTTTCCTAATAGGTCCGGGAGAACAGTGCATAATTTGCATAAAAATAAGTGGAAGTGGAATACGTGACCATGTTAATAGATCTCTCCTCATACCCTCCTCATCTTAGTAGCATGTAAGCCATCCCATTTGCTACATTAAAGACTGCGGGCTTTGGAGTATGAGCGCTCCTTGATTTGACTTCCAGGTTGGCCCTTATAAAAGACAGCTCCTGTGAGGTCATAAAATACTTGGGATGTAGGGCTTTAAAATGATTGCCAAAGTTATGGTTGAGTCAGTCAAAATAAAGAAACTACTCTAAATCCATTTTTGGGGACCAGGGAAAATTGCCATACTGGTGTTAGGTGGACGGTCTTGATAGAAGATGACATAGAATCTTGTATTGCTTTTATCAGCAAACACCCTTTGATGCATATTTTTCTTAAAACGAGCCCTTAGGTAATAGATAATTGTAGAATGTATTTGATTTTGGACACATTCCATGTTTACTTGCAATAACTGCCCTTGGAGACTCATTAATACTTTAAAGCTTCCTATTAAATGGAAACCTCACAGTACTTTCTTTTTAATAAAATAAACTGTAAGGTGAAAATATTTTCTATTTGCTTTTTAATTATGAATGCCTATCTCAAAAATTACTCCTAATTTGTTTTAAGTGTTATGTCCTTTCACAGGCATGTAAATGAATAATGAAAAAAAGTGTAATAAAAGCAAACAATGATTTTTCATATTGACCTGAGGCATTTAATGAAATAGAAGAAAGCCTAAAGAAACAATTTCCTATAGTGCTGCTTTCTTAAGTGTACCAAGGTAATTAGCTTTAAGAGGAGATAATTTCAGTTCACTGATGTTGCTCTTTTAAGTCTTTCTGGGAAATTTGGATTTAACATTGATAGTAATTTCAACATGTCACACTGGAGCCAAAGTGAATTAAAGTGAAGAGCTACACAGTCTAAACAAATAGTCCTTCCCATAATCAGAAGCCTGACAGCATAACAGCATAAATTATAGTCACATGCCCACAAGTAATGCAGGAACAATTAAGAAAAATAATAAGAAAGCCTCACTGGAATCCATAAACAATGTCTTCTATTGAGCTAACATTTTAATCTGTCTTATTTTCCAGTTTATCATGTTGCATTTTTACCGATCTTAAGAAAATAAACAACAAATGTTCCTTTCTTTGCAATGTATTGTTTCTTCTGATTAAGTGGTGACATAGTAATTCTCCATGAAAATAACTTGGTAAATCCTCAAAACCATCAATAAATAACAGAAAAGGTCCAGTTCTTATCTCATTTTGAAGGATAGTTAGGATATATACAATATATTTGTTTGTGAGTAGGGGTGTTTTAGTAACTTATTTTACATATTGAAAGTATCTATTTTATTCTATCACTTACATGTCAATATTGATTTTTGTACACAGTTGTATTTTACTTGTCCCTACTAATTTTTATATGAAAAACATCATACATTATCCCCATTTTTTTAATCTATCTTATTTCCCCCATATTTCTCTTACTAGTTTGGATGTGCCCCATTTAATTCTTTTTTCTCATTCAGGGCAAGTATTCCTGTACTTGCTAAATCTCATTTGAGCTTCCTCTGCATATCTTCTCTATAACAATTTTTAAATTCTTCTCATGCTACTTTCTAACTAAACTAGAATTTAAAGTGTCTGACTACTACTTGCTGTGAGAATCTCCCACTCTTTGGCATGGTTATTCTCATCATGGAACATCCTCGTTATGTGCAATTGTCTGTGGAGAATTTAAGCACAAAGCGATTGGGGGCTCTGATTCATTCAGCAGACAAACAATCCAACGCTGTTTTTGGCATTTCCACCTTCCTTGCTCTCCACAGGTGTGTGTTGCTATCCTGTGGCACAGTTGTGCTCCTCTAGAAAGCTTACATTTCACTGTTTTCAGTTCACAGTCTTCAGTGGCAACTTCAGATATCTGGAAGCTGAAGCTTAGGTGCAGGATGTGTGACAGCACACCCCATCTGATATCCCTGCAAGCAGATGCCAGTCTTCTCCCTATGCTTTTGTTAGCCTCCCAGCAGTGACTTCTCCTCAGCATCACCTACAACAGGAATGGAGAAAGGCTCTTTCAGCTTTTGGGTTTTTTTCTATGTTACTACAGATATTTTCTTGTTTAAGATGCGTTCTCTCATTGCACCTTTGGCCAAGTGTAAGTTAAATGGTAAAGTTGATGGCAATGCCTCTCATGAGCCATTCCGCTCTCTGTACCTGCAGACAAGAGGCACTTGATAATGACAGTACCTTGAGGACTTCCCTAACTCGATGATAAACAGGAGAGGTTTTTCCCTAACTGTGTAATATTGAAAGATTACTGTGTAGCACACAGGGTGAGAGTATGCTTCTCAACATGAAATCATCCAGGTGGGTGCTGCAGATAAGAAAAAGTATTAGATTTTTTTCATGTATCACCTAGTCCTCTCTCAGTCTCAATCTTAAAATACACTGTTTTCATAGCTATTTTTTTGTTGATCACCTATCATGGTCAACTACAGCTCAGAAAAGTGTCTTAAGAATTTAAATCAAAGTCTGCAGAAGCATCATTAGAAACTATTTGTGTTTTTCTAACTTGGATGTATTTTTCACATTTTATCAGTCAACAAATTACACCTGCAAGAAGTTAATATTTATCTCTTCTAAGAAAAAATGGCATTTGGAAAGAATGAATAAGAGATGAAGACTTACAATACCTAAAGAAACAGTAAGCCCTTCAGTAGATTCATGTTGTTTTCCCTCTCAATAAAAATCATTGTAAGCAACATTAAGCAAGAAGTTAGTTGTATATTGGTTTGGCTCTATGGCAGCTATTTTTTAAAAGAGGGAATTAAAATATTAAAAATCTAAGTGAATTAGGTGCCCATCCCATTTTAGAATGACCTGAGCATTAGGAGCAAACAGTTTACCCAGACTCCTAAAATCAAGACCAGATGCCTTTCTAAATACCATGCTGTAATTCAACCATATTTTTATTGGACACAGTACAGGAATTACAGGGTGAAATTCCATGGGTTTTGTTATGTAAGACGTCAGAGTACATGATGGCACAATCCCTTATGTCACTAAAATCTCTGAATAACTGAAGATGATATCCCATCTTATTTGCTCAAATTTCACTTCTTTGGTTCTTGCAGTGTTGTAACTTCATTCAATTTTTAGCCACTGAAGTAGATTCTGGGAAATCTTTGTAGGCCAGGTTTGCATTTTTAATTTAACAAACAAGGAAAACCCTCAAAACATTGGGAAAACCTTTCCATGACATTTCACCATGCTTTAATATGTTTATCTCACTTCAGGATTGAACTGAAGGGAATGCATGTCTATGTTTTCACATTCACTCTAATGTTATTATCACCAGGCAATAAATCTGGGAATTTATGCTGGGTTCATATTCATCAGCTTTATTAGCAAAATAATAATACTGATTAAAAAAAATAGAATCTATTTCTGAACTAGGACTTCCATGAATTTGGAAATGATAATACCTACTGAAAGACCTTTCTTATACCTTCAGATTCACTTCTGATGAGATTCAAAAATTTTCTTTTGTGCTTTGTAAAAAATCTCTTCTCCTTTTCAGCACGCTAAAAGCCAAGTATTTAAAAGAGTTCAAGTGGTGTTAAAACTTCTGAAGAACTCTATTGTCAATAAAACCTGTACATGCTTAAACCATGTCCAACTACAAAATGAGTTTGGAATGGCTTTTCTGTTAGCCATGATCATTTGAATGGAAGAAAATCGAAGGTCGAGTCTGTCTAATGTAAGACTCAAGAATGAAAAAACCCCCACCACTCTACCGAAAAACAGCCCAGAGCAATCAGTGTCAGTGGGAAATGGAAGGAAACAATAGGTGTGCTTTGACCTCATATTGTTTTTTCCTTTGGGTCTGTGAAGTCATTAGAAAACTCTGGTACCCTCTGCTGGTCAAGTAATAAATCTGTAGCCCGAGAGCTGTGCTGACATTTCCATCGATGCTCACATGCAAGCAAGAAACAAGAGCCACGTTAACTTGCATTCTGTTAAAGAAAAAAAACAAAAAACCAAACAAGTCCCTTCCAAAAAAAACCCAAAAACAAAAACAAAAGCAAAAACCACAAAAAAAAAACAAATGCAAAACAAACCCCAACAAAACAACATATCAGAAAGTGGAAGTCAGGAAAAAGATTCAGGCTACCCAGAGAGTGCTATAAAAAAAGATCTTCACTAACTAATATATTTAATACTATAGCTTTTAATAAAACTTTTTTAAAATATTAAGCCTCTACCTAAGGTTATTAGATTTTCAGATTATATTGTAGCAGTGCTATGCAATGACTGCAAGCATGGTTGTGCTGTTCATCTTATCTCTCAGGTCAGAACTCACTGCAGCTAAACAGAGGGAGCATGGCACATCTGGCACACTGCTTTAACATCTAAAAAATACATATGCGTATTTCTTTGAAATGGAGCAATACCCTCCATTACACGAATTCACTTTTAAACAGAAATAAGTAAAGTTAAAACTGTTTTATCCATTTAAAATAATATGTATTTTGTGCCTTACAGTTCATGAGGTTAAAAAGGTAAATGGTTTCATGTATACCATAGGCCTCTGCTAAAAAGTGGACAATAATGATGAGCCAGCCACTTTTGCAGAGGTGGAAAGTAACTAGTCAGAATAGTTAATCTTTTGAGATACATCCCTGGCATTAAGTGGATTCTTCTCATTCAGCTGAAGGTGCAGCAGCTGGATTCTGTCATCTCTGACTAGGGCGGTCTTGTTAGTGTAGGATGACCTCTGGAGCACTAACACAGATAATACTGGCACCTCTCTCCACTCTAATCAACTACCAGTCTGAGCAATTCTACAGGAGATGGGGGCATTAAGGCCATATTATTCTAAACAAAATTCATTGATGGTAGCAGGGTATTGTGACAGCAAAAGACAGATTTTACCTTTCCCACCAAAGGTTTTTAAGGCTAAATTTGTGGAATGATCTGTAAAAACAACATAGCTCTGTATTTTCTCCCTTTTCTTAAAATCATATTTTGCAAATCTAGACTGTTTGTGTCAAGTATGTCTAAGCTAAGACTCTCACAGTGTTACTGTCGTATATAAAACTGCTGATTGAAACCACATATAGCTAATGTGCTTGCTCTTCATCTCTTTCCACATAGATTAGAGCTGGCAGGAAATTTTTGGGCATTTAGCCAGAATGTGAAAGGCTCAGGTTTAAATTGCTGTTCTGTCCTGTCCTGTTGCAGAGCAGGGCATTGAAAAAAGATCTCCTAGATCTGAATAGTCTACTCTTGTGGCTATATCAGATGCTGTTTTGGTGATGGAGCTCTTGCATTTTGAGCATTTTCAAAGAAGTCTCATTAAAAACTGACCTTTTCTCTTTATGTGCATCGGTCTTCACTGAAAATATTTCCTGTTGTAAAGTTTTCAGTCATAGCTAATCCAGGAAGCTATATGTGAAAAAAAAAAAAAAAGAAAAAAGAAAAAGAAAAAAGACAACTAAGCTATCAGTAGTTATGAAACAGCAAAATAAAGGTAGCAAACTATGTTGAAAGGGATTCATATGACACATGGGCTTTTAGTGCTCTGCATCTCACTATACTTGCAGAGCACAGGCATGTGGTTGATACATGTAAAATACAGTATGCTAATTTCATAGATAGCAACAATTCTGTTTATTCTTCTCACTTATATATAATTTATTGGAAAATTACCACTATCCACACTGTCAGCTCATTTGTGTCTACAAATATAAAGTGTGCTTAGCTTCAGTTTTCTGCTGTGCTTGTCCTTCTATAGCAGTAAGAAAGGCTTTCTGAATCCTTGGGATACTGGAACATTGCTGCCTCGTGCCTGGACGACAGAGAGACATTGGCTTTGGTTGTGTTGGAAAGGGGCTTCAGTTGTGTTTGGGAGGGTTCACCTCTGAAATTCAGATCCTACTGTTAAAGCATAACAGAAATAAATGTCTGCATCTGAATTAAGATTGTTTACATTTACTGTCATGGATAGAAATAGGATAGCGTTTATCCACACTCCCCCCCAATAAATATTAATTAGTTGACAAATCCTATTTTTGATTTTTGCTGTCAAATCAGAAAAGAACAATGATCAGCTGTGAAAATTTGGGGTGCTTACTTGTCTACAGTCCTTCATGTCAAAGTTGGGGATAAAACCTAGCTCTTCAGTGTAGCTTTGCTTATTTGGAGTAAGCATTGCGACACACGCTCTGTTGACATTTTTAATACAACACCGCCAGCTTTATTTGCGATACAGATGCAGTTCTCTGTTGGGAAGCAAATGAATTACTCAGTTTTTGAGGCAGGAGTACAAAGTGTCCATGTGATTGAGGACTATGCCATAAAAATTGCAGACATGGAGGTCTAATACAGTGTGTCTTTGATGTGGGCAAAATGTTGTAGAAGTGAGAAAGTTGTATAGTTTCTTAAGCTTCTAAAAGATCATGGAAAATGAAAGCCTGATCCTTTAGAAATTCATCAATATTACTGAACTTCTTCATTAATACACCATAGCCTTTTATCCTTCAAACTAGTGATAGCAGATGGAGGAGAGGTGTCATCCTATTTGTGAACCACTAAAGAAGGCTCCTTGAAGCTTTCATTTTCATAGGTTTTGGTAGAAAGTTAAAGAATTTTAAAGTTCAAGAACTCATCTGATCTTACAGTAGAACTTTGGTGGGAGGTAGGAGAGTAGTGAAGAGAGGAAGACAGTGTGATTTTGACACTACTTTCAGCAAATAAAAGGACACAAATGTTAACAAAACCTGTGAGCTTTTTATTTCAAATTAACAAAAAAAAAAAAAAAAGGAAGTAAATATCGTCATCATGGAAATGACCACTAATTTGGTCCTTAGGACACTTATCTAGCCCTAAGTTTCAGTCCCTTACCTGCCTGATGTATATCTGGCCTGTCATCTTGATCTCCTGTATTCTGTATGAGTTTGCCTGTTACAAAGAAATTCTTGTTCTTCCTGTAACTTCTTTCAAACCCATCACAACTTTTGCAACCTTCCTACTCTGCTTCTTAGAAAGATTAGGTTTCAACTGCAGATTGCTTAGGGTATGTGGGTTGGTGATTTTGGGTCATTTGCCATTGTGGTCTCTGATTTTGTCCATCTCCTCGTCTCTGTGATTTCCTCTACTGTTTCTATTTCTTTAACTCCGTCCAAGCAGTTTCTTTCCACTGTTAGCTCCAGCCCTTGCAGATCATTTTCCTGATTGAACACTGTCAGCAGGGGGAGCATCAACAGCACAGGAGGCTCCCACAAGGGCTAATGGAGCTTCATGGAGGAACAGACTCAGACCTGCTGAATCTTAAAGAAAGACATTTGGCCATTACATATAGATCAAAGACAGTTCCATGCTGGGAAATGTTGACTCACATGGAAAAGATAGTGATTTCTTAATATTTAAATGGAAAGAAAAAGATGCCAACCTACATATATGTCAGAGTTGGCATAAAAAAAAAAGGCAACACAGGAAAAGTAGGATTGTTCTTGAGGTCTTTCCCCAACTTATTTTTAATTATTTATTTTAGACTTCACTTTTCCCTTGCATTCCTTGTTCAGTGACTCTCTAGAGAGCAAGTTAGTTCTTTTCTGGTAGTTTTCAAGGCTAATAAATTATGTTATATGGACCAAATTAAAAATAAACTGATTTTGAATATGTGGGCATTGAAAGAAAGTAACTTGGGCACTCTGCACTGTCTGGACATGCTGTATCCTTGACTGATTCTTTCCTTTAGTGAGTCACTGTTTTCTGGTAAATGTTGATTATGTCTCCATGTGCATTTGTGAAATTTTCATCTAAACTCCGTTGTTGCAATTGGTGCAAATGTCAATACCCTATCAACATATGCCTAAATCAAAATGGTGCACCCTGGATTCTATCTTCAGATTTCAGAGTTATCATATATAACACAATACATGAATGCTTCTATAAAATTATCATACAGTATTTGAACATACAAATGAGGGAAGCCGGCAACCTAGATAAATATAAAACCATAGAAAAAACCCAAATGAAATTCACTGTTGTTACATGGAGATATATATGTTTGAACAATTTGTGTACATTGAGGCTGGGAGCAAAATATTAATTAAAGACTAAGTTAACTGTGACTATTCTTGAAACACAAGACTTAAATAAGCTTTGAAGACTCTCCAACCACAATGGAGCATAGGAACCTCAATTTTTCTGAAGTGATGCCCTTGGTGTAGAAAATTGTGGTAGGACTTGTCCTCCTGTTGTCTGAAGCAAGCCAATTGTCTTTCACTTCATGTTCCTAGCTACTTATGAGTCACAGACAAAATAGCCCTGTGGCTGAATTTTCTGCAGGCCATGGTAAGGTAGGCATCTTCTGAATGTATTTAACTCACACCACTTATACTGCATTCAGCCATAGTAAATTTTTCAGAGGAAAAATTTACGCTGCTGGCATATATGGTGATGATGTTGGTGCACATTTTTGTTATTGCCTAATGGTTAGAGTTCTCTTCTACATTTAATCTCTCCTTAAGCTTGCATGAGCTTCAGTTTACCACACTTGGAAGAGGGCCTGTCCTGGCTGAGGAAACACAATGATGTTCCTGCCTTGGACCAGCAGTGAATGTTCAGGACCAAGACGAGGGACAGATCAGAAAAGAACTTCTATTAGGGCTTATAGCTGCTTCTCTGAAGAAATGGGAATGTCCCCACAGTTGTTTTTGTTACCCTGCAGCTAGAACTAGGGGAGGCTTCCACAATTTTGGCATCAGCAGTGCAGATTGTGGGACAGTGACTGTTTTGGTACCAGAAGCTGTTTGTTGATGGAGGTAGATACCTTCTTTGCCTCTCTTTACATCCCATCCTAAGTGCTTCTTGAAGCACAACATCAGAACCTGCCACGCTTTTTTTAATATACTTATCTATTTCATTTTATAAATACAAAAGTATTTCTTTCTTGCCTACAGAAGAACAGAGAAGGATAGTTTATGATCACATAGGAAGATGATGGTAACACAAAGTCCTGAATTTTTCAGTGCTAAATCCTAAAGCAGGGTCTTCATGTATCGATCCTCTTTCTTTTCTGCATGTTCTTGTTGTCTTGTTAGAAAATATTGTAAAGTTGTGATTATCTTTTCTCCAGGGCTGTTCTGCAAGTTGAGTAGGTAAATTGTTTCAAGCAATAAACCAATTGGTAAATATAGTATTCCTATGTTAAAAAATGCCTTTTAATATTTGTCCAAAGCTCATTGAAGCCAATGGCATCTTTGTTTAATTTCAATATTATACGTATCAGAATGTGGATTGAAAGAGAGATTGTGGTCCTGCTTCTGCATTGAGAATTAAAACAGGCATTCTTGAAGCTATAGGATATTATTTCATTGTAGAAGTATTAAGAGAATCTGGAATCATGACATTTCACAGAAATTATTCTTTTTTCACAGTTTCTGAATCGTGCACTACAGTCTAAAGCAGAAGCTTTGTGAACAAAACTTAAACATACATATTCTCTGAGAAGAGATTCGTTTTTCACCAAAATTCCTTTTATTTTAAATAGAGCAAAAGTGGAGAGAAAATTTATCTCTCCATTTAAAATTAATTTAGAAAAACATTGTAATCTACAAGAACATTGTAAATCAAATTAAGATAACTGCCTGAGTTTTGCTTTACATGGCAATGTTTTCATTATGTCTAAAGCTGTTACTCATGGAATCATAGGATAATTTGTTTTGGAAGGGATCTTTCAAGGTCATCTAACCCAATACCACTGCAATTAGCAGGTTCATCTTAAACCAGATCAGGTTGCTCAGAGCCCCATCCAACCTGACCTTAAATGTTTACAGGGATGGGGCATCCACTACCTCCATGGGCACCAAGTTTCAGTGTTTCATCATCCCCACTGTAAAAAATTAGTTTCTTATGTCTAAACTGCATGTACCCTCTTTCGATTTAAAACCACTTGTTCCTGTCCTATTTCAACTGGCCTGGCTAAAAGGTGTGTCTTCTTCTGTGTAAGCCCCATTAATTACTGAATAGGCATTATAAAGTCTCCCTGGAGCTTTCTCTTCTCCAAGCTGAGCAGCCCCGACCCTCTCACTCTGCCTTCAGAGGAGAGGTGTTCCTTTGATCATCTTTGTGATCCTGCTGACTCACTTCAACAGGTCCTTATTCTCCTTATGTTGGGATCCCAGAGCTAAACACTGTACTGCAGGTGGGGTCTCATGAAAATGGAAAGGAGGAACAGAATCCCCTCCCTGGACCTGCTAGGCACACTGTTTTTGATGCAGCCCAGGACACAATTGGTTTTTTGGGCTAGAAGCACACATTACTGGCTCAGGTCCAGCCTCTCATCCATCAGCACCACCAGGTCCTTCCTGGCAGGGCTACTCTTGATCTGTTCAGCCCACCACCTCTATTGATACCCTGGCCCAGTGTGGGGTGATGGCCCTGATAATCCTGGATGGGTTGAGGGAAACGTCTCAGCCCCCAGAGGGGTGCTCCCAGCAGGGGACAAAAGCTTTCAAACTGATGAGATTAACAAAGGACGGAGTGTTAAAAAATTATGCAGCCTCCCTTTGTGATATCTTCTATAACCACTCAAGGACCCACCACCCTCAGGCATCTGTATCACCCCCCCCAAAAGATTGACTTTAGTCACACAACCACCTGAAGAAAGAAAAGGTATAAAAAGAGATGCAGTTTTAACTTCAGGAGAAAGGGAGGAATGCCATTGTCTCTGTTGAGGTAGCTGCGGGCAGTTTGTCCTGCCTCCTCCTCCTACCTCCTGGAAAAATGTAAGGGTAAGGAGACCATGTGATTTCTATTTTTCTATACTTTACTTTCTTAACTTTACTTTCTTGCAAAGCTTATTCCTTTATACATTCTATCTTACATCTTATGCTAACAGCTACTTTGATTCTTACTTTATAAGCACCTCCTTTACTAATTGTGTTTTGCTACCTTAATAACAGTAACTTGCTTTACACTTTGCTACTTTATATTAGTTATTGCTTTCTCTTGCAATGTGCAGTTGCTTTTCCAACATGTGTGTTGATAAGAAGCAGCTCTGTTCTTTCCTTTTGCTTTGTGTTACAGAGAGAGTGGTGTGTTATTGAAAGAGTGTCTAGATAAGTGTTTTAGGTGGCTGTGTTTTTAGTTAGTAGTTCTTTGTTGCTGGTTTTTGTCTGTGGTGAAAATGGGACACACTGCTGTATTGCAACTTGAGTTTGGTGTTTGTCTCTGTAAAATGTGTTTTGTGCTGGTTTCTTTTGGGGGTCTTTTATTATCAATTAAAAACAATCTTGCAGCTAAACATTATCACCGGCAAAGCGGAACTCACAATAACTGTCACATACTTGTATTAATAAATGTTATTTCGGGAGCTGTTGTGGGGAAAGTGCTTTTCTAGGTATTAAGTGTGGCTTCAAAGCAGAGGTTAGAAATCCTTCCAGCCTGTGTTCTGTCCAGCAGTTCAGCAGGCAGTGCTGGGTTCATAAGGCTCTAATTTTTCTAGAAGCATTTATTTAGCTGATAAGTTCTCCCTGGCTTACGTGTTGGCTTCATATCAGAGGTCAGAAACCCTTCCAACCTGTGTGCTGTCCATAGTCGATAGGCAGTGTTGGGAACAAAAGGAAGAACTTATTGCTAATAATTTCTTATTAATACAGTTAAGACTAGAAATCTGCATTTCTGTCTCCCTCCTCCCTTTCGTGTGACACCCAGGTGCAGCACCCTGCATTTGGCTTTGTTGAAACTTGTGTTGAACTTATCAAGCTTGTCCAGGTCCCTCTGAATGGCATCATATTAGTTTTAAAGTATTGTTTTCAACTTTAACAAACCTGCATCAAATTGAAAATCCTGTTGAGCACATACAGTCAATTATTTTTTAAGTCCCCTGGACAGATTTGCTACTAATTGTAGCAACACTGTATCCTTTTAATTAAATGGGAAAAAAAATAATTTTTAACAATTGGAAAGTCTTCATAGGTCGAAATTTGGACTGTTTTTAGAATAAAAATGGAGAAAATCCCTTGCACCTTAAAGTAATAGTAGCATGAAAAACCCACCATTTGTCAATGTGCTGATATTATTAACAGAATTGTTTATTTTCTAAAAAAACTAACGCCATCTTTAAGGAATGGTTACATTATTTTTTAGCAGTTTGAGTGTGTAATTTCTGAAAAAAAATTAAATTAAAAGAAAATTATAGTCTCCATTTCTACTTCATTACAACCTTGTGGGGATTTAATTTTAAATTATCTACATCTCAAAATTTTATTTGCCGTAAATTGTAACACAAAAAAATCAGCTTTGACACAAATTGTTTTGTTTTGACCTTAAACATTTTTCTAGGGAAGGGAGAAACATGTGCACTACTCTGGACAGTGAATACATGATGAGCTACATTGAAGTGTGCTCGCTAAAACCACAAACCTTTCAGCTGCTGGCAACAGTTCACTCCTGGTAAATACAACATGAGTTTATCACACTGTGAGTGCAATAGTGCTATGCAACTGCAGAACCAGGTTTGAATTGCAGAACATTTGAATGTGAACGAGACATTTGCTGATGAGACGTAATTAGACAGAATTATTATTTTTCTTGTAAGCCTCCAGTATAATCTGAAGCCAGTACTGTTTCATTTTCACTGTGTACTTGCATATGGAGAAAACAAAAGTTGTTACAAAGAGAAAAATTGTATTTCTGGTAAACTACAGGCTTCTTTCAAACATTTCTGCTGTCTTCAGAACAAATTGCAAATTTCATCTTTTTTCTTGTCTGTTAAGTCTTTTGAACATCTTTCAGCTTTCTCAATTACCCATCTATCTCACCAATCAGCCTATTGTTACTGAGGAAATACCCTTCAAGAAGAGTATTAGGAAGATCATTTCAGTGGTTATTTTGCATGGAATAATGACCACTTTGTTTCATTAGTGTCCTTCTGGTTCTAATCAGACTTTTATTGTTCACATTCACCAAAAAAGGTTGCCCAGCATATGTTAACAGAATTGTGTGTGTACCATGAGGCTAAGAATAAAAAATGGTATATAAAATGGAGGGAGTGAAAGAGGAAGAGTAAAGTAATATAATAGATTGTGAATTCTGCTACATCGTATTATTTTATCATTATGAGGCTGCAAAGATGAAGGAATAGTATAGAGAACACATGGACTTTAAACCCCAGTGATTTTTTTCTTTCAGTATTCTAAGCTGCAATTTCTTTTCCCTCATTGTGATCAGATGTCTCCGTAGTCATGAAATAACAAATTCTTGTACACAGTTCTACTGCCTAACTCTAGTTTCAAGAGAGATAAAGCACATTAAGTCCAGGTATGTGAAACTGGAATCACCACTGAGGCAGCCCTACTATATGTTGGCACTGGAATAGGTTTTCTGTGTTGTAAAACAGCACGCTGGTAATTTCTATGTACTAAAATCACATACTCCAGCTTACACTAAAAAATGTAGGCTCCACAGTCTATTTAAACATTCCTTTTAGAACTTGGCTGGGCTTCAGAAAGTGAATTTTCCCATTGCTCTAATCACCTCCTCTTCAGGTTTGAAGTAAGTAAGAATCTTAAGCTCAAATCACTAGAATGAAGGGCTGAAATAAAAATGTTTTGATTTCCTAACCAAGATCCACAATTTTGAAGAGGCATTCTGGAAAAAAATTGCTTGTTGGATGATAGTGTGAAATATAGAGGGGACATATCAAGCCATAATTTAGCGCAAATTATTACCTGATATTAGACCTACCTTGCTATTGTTTGGAGTTTGGCTTATTCTGTGATCAAAATCCCACACAGTATTGAAGACTTCAGACTTAGTATACATAGTGAAATCTGTATTTGGCTTGGGCAATTATCTGATTTGTTATCAAGTGAAATCTGAAGCTATTATCTGAATGTAAACTGGCTCAGAACAAACTACCTTGATCCACACAGAGCCTCATCTTAATAGTGCCCCATTTCAAAGGTATGCTATTTTTGAAAGTAAAGTACGCTCAATGCTCACAGTTTTACTTTTAGCTTGTGTATTAGAGTCACGGTTGTACATCACATACTGTCTATAACCTTACTTACATAGATTATAATTCATGATTGTTACAGCTACAAGATATTTAAGATCAATACCAAAAAACTATGTTCATTAGGCTCTTAACCCATGTCTCTCCTTGAAAAGCGTATTGTCATAGCTGGCAATATCAATAATTTTGCCTAAAGTAAGCAGCACAATGCTGCCTTGATTTTATGATTTAAAGGTAGTTACTGAGAACCCTTGAGTTCTTAATATATAATTTAGAATCAGCTAAAGGTACACAAGACCTCATTTATTGGAAAATCAGAGGTGTATAAATCCATATTAGCTTTTCTTTTCAACTTTTGTTTCAAATGTACCTGGTAGATTTATGGCTTGACTGTGCTTCGGAAGTCTGACTCCCTGTGGTGATTTCCAAAAGTCTGCAGGCAGGAATATACCCTTAGAGTTGCAAAAGATTATGACATTATGGATGTTAAAAAGAGAATGAATGATGTGGGTAGTCATGCATTCAATATATTACTAGAGAGGAGGTTATATGAAAACATGGCCTTTCTGTCAGGAGGAATAAATGAAATACTTAATTTGTTCTGTCCTTCTCTTAAAAGAACAAGGGAAAGGAGATAATCTGTCTTAATAAGGGCATGCTTAGAGTATCAACCATCAAGAAACTAATATATTCTTAAACATCCATATGTGATCTCCTTATTAAATTAGGATGTTGACTTAAATTTAAAGTATCAATATATAAATCAGTCAGTCAGTTAAATTAGCCAGTTTTATTCTGATAAATGGGAGTTAATAAAGCAATTACTTCTTTCTGAACCATAAGGCTCTGGTTTCCAAATCAGTTGTATGAGTTATGGATTACTGACATAATTTACAAGTTTTCATTTATGTGAATTATATCCTTGACTTTTGAGTAATTAGTCCTTTATTGTATTAAAGGCACAACAAAACAGCATTTGAGTAACATTAAGGTTTGAGCAAAGCAACAGTATCTGACATCACAATTTATGGTGACAGTGTTCCTTACTCTAGCTGCTGTTGTTCATAATATACAGAGAGTTAAGGACAGAATTGTTGCCTTAATATTGAAGGTCATGACTTTTCAATGTGTGTTGTGATCTATGTTATATACCTGTAGAGTTGTGCCTTTTCTTTCTCTCATTTCTATAAGTACACACCACTAGCAGGCAGTTCTGCACCTATGTTGGCCATTTGCTATGAAAGAAATGGTATTATAACTTGTCAGTATATTGCCACACAATCTTCAGGTTTTCTATGTTTATGAGGCCCAGCTATGTATAGGTTGACATTATTGAAGGATTTTCATTTTAATTTTTCACATGCCTTTCTGCTTTTAATGTTTATTGCCTGGTATTTAGTGCATTATTCTATATCTATCCATCTATTCTACTCAGACAGAAGCAGCTTGACTCTTGGGACACACAAGTCTCAAAGAGCTGCACAAATCAGCAAAAGTCAGATAGAATTTTGCCAAAGCTGAAATAGTTTTACAATGCAGTTTTAAAATTCAAGAAAGGTAATGGTTTGTAGATCAAGACATTTACTATCCTCTACTATGTTATTCATTAGAAGCACATTAACACCAATGGTAATAGCTGTTACAAAAGAGCATAATAAAAGTATTTCAGGAAGACATCATAATGCATACTGATGGTATCTGTGTAGTTCCGTTCATCCAGTATTTCAAAAAAACCAAAAGCAAAACAAAAATGGAACTCTAATCAATAAAATCATGTTCAGATTGAAAACATCATGTTTCTCATGAAAAACATAATTGATTGGGAAGCAACAACCTGAGAAACCAAACCTGGCTATATAGTGCCTGAGACATCCCAGATAAAAGTAAGGAATGAATAAGAATGTAGAAAAAAAAAGGTAAAAATAAGGGCCCCAACAACCCACTAAAGTAGAATTCTCGGGGTGGGGGGGTGGGGCGGGAAGAACAACATATCAAGATTCATATGGCCAACAGTAGGCTTACCCTGAACTCTGCCCCAAATATCAGACTCTCTTTTACAGACTAGTAGAATTAACAGGAGTCTGGTGAAAGAGTAACTCTAGTCTGCTTATTTACTTTGTTACATTTACCTTGCAGGCAATCCAGAAACTTGATTTAGGACTAATCATGGGATGAACAATTTGAGAGATTGTCTTCCATCTTCCCACCATATCTCCATTCAAACATCAACAACAAGGCAAGACTTGTAGAATCTGTCCTTCCTAATGGCATGACCAGCGCTGTAGTGTGATGTGGAGCCAGTGTACTTAGCCATTTGCCATAAAGAAATTGTTTTCATTAATAAAAATAATTCTCCTGATAAGAATTTTGGGGTCTTTTTCCCCCACCGAAATGTATTAAAACACATAAATATCTACTCCAGAATTGTTATACACCAGTATGTGTCCAGTACATCATATATTTTAAAGTTCACAACGTCTGAGCTTTAAATATTAATGAGCCAAACAATAAGTCATGACAGAGGCAATCAGGTGGTGATCTCCATGGTATGTGTTTGAGACCAAGGTTTGTTTCAGATCTCATACTGTATAAAAGTACTTCTAAGGAAACATCATAATGGGTTTCCTTAATTTTATCAACATTTACTGACAACCTTATATAATTGGATAATATCTGTTGTGTCAAACAGCTTCTACCAGAGCAATTTGGCCTGTGCTATTGGCATTAATATTATAGCAAGGAATCAATAAGTCTGCCAGTTTTGTTGGTGTTACCTACATCTGAACTACATGCCTGGCTAACAGAAAACTAAACGGATTTACTATCAAATAGGATATATTTCTAATAAAATATTAAAGCACCTTAATAAACTTTATTGAAATGGCCAGAGTTTGATAGACCTAACAGAAAGTGAAATAAACTATTGCAGTGTTAACTCAGGAACAGCCAAACTGCTTCCATTCACACATTTTTCTTTTTGGGCCAAACTAAAATGAAAGTTATTTTAATTATTTAAAAGAAGGGGCATTTTGACAGAACTTCAGTTTCCCCTTCAGTCATCTATAATTTTATGGGATTTTTAGATAACAGAACTTCCCTAAATTTCCCTTCCAGGATGCTAAAGGAAAGCTATTTGTTTACAGTATACAGAGTGATACCAGATCTAGCTAGTCTGGAGGCAAGATTTTTCAAACTTTTGATCTGCAGGCTCTGGTTTCCAGAATGTTGAGAATCCATGTTAAAAAGGAATCTGGTGTACAGAGTCTGTTCATCATATTGCCACAACCATAAAACAGAACCAGATAAAAAATATGGGGTGGTAAGTGCTGATTAGAAGTATGGAATAAGTATGGATAGCAAAACAGTAATGGTCCATATAGAGGAGGTATTACAAAATCAAGGAGTATGTGGAAGAGATGAATATGAGATGTTTATTTAGTTTTTCTTCACACAAGAACACAGCACATGAAAAGAGAGTCAAGATAAAGGTTTTTTCTTTCCCTACATAACTAAATGGTATTCACAGAGTACTGTGGTATGGAGTTGTTAGCCACAGAGTGCTATGGAAGGTAAAATACAAAAAGTATTTGTAAGCAAACAGTACTAAGCCAAAGATGGATCCACCAGCAAATTTCAAACATGAAGGAAACTGCTCAGCAACTGCATAATGTTGAGAAACTGTATCAAATTATTTTGTACCTGTTTCTTATATCCCTACATGACCACATCTAGGGGCAAGATACTGAGCTATGTAGACTTTTGTTTCCATAACCCTTTTGACATGCTCCATTGTCAAGGGCTTAAGGAAAGGAAAAATTCTCATCAATTATGACTGATTTTTACCCCATCTCTCTAAACTGCCCTATGGACCAGCTCTTCTTCTTACTCTTCTGTGCTTCTTTTTTTTTTCCCCATTTCCTTCTTGTCACATACACTGCCTTTAGGAAGGACATTGCAGATGGAAAGAACCACATCTGATGTATGGCCACATCTGAACTCCATAGGCAGTAGTCTTTCCTTCAGCATGACTTTGGCATGATGACTGATCATGACTATATTGCTGCTGTGTTCATTTCCTTCATCAGATTGTTGCCTAAAATTTTAGAAAAAAACACTTCGAGCAATATTATCTGGATGAGTTAGAGAATAGCACAAAATTTATAGATGCACATGCTGCATAGGCGTGCTTACTAATTTTATAACACTATTTAATTACCATAACTAAAGGTTACATCCAACCCAAGAATCATCCTCCCCCATAACCTCCCCTAGATCTGCCCCTTGGGGTGTCTACTGAGATGTATAGTAACATCTGTTAGTGCGTGGTGTCTAGTTCACAGCTTGCTGAAAAAACAAATTCTGCATCTTAAAAATAGTTGTGAGAACTGGGGTGAGAAGTTAATACTCCAAAACTTTTAATGGAGAAAAATTCATCAATATCTAGCCACAGATACACTCCAGGGATCTAGAGGGCTCCTGTTTCACAACATCCTGCTTGGTGGCCAGTAAAAGAGTCCGAGAGCTTTAAAGCTGGAGCTCTAATGAGCTTCCTTGTTTGGAACAGGATGAAGCTCTTAAGAACACAAATGTAGAGATAACTAACAAGAGCTATCAAAAAAGCAATGTGAATGAAAGACTCTGCAACCCCTTACTTCTTCATCATCATCATCTTCACTTCACATTTCCTTCTTTGGAGCTTTCCAAGGTCTCTGGGGCTTCTATAGCTTCTATAGCTTTGACTCAAATGGTACCTAATTTTGGCTGTAATAAGTACTGCTACTCTAGTCCTGGTACTTTTGTCCCAGGCATGGTGTTCTAGTCGCTATCTTACCCTTAACACAGAGATTCAGGAATATGACACAAAGGTAGAAACTGCTAGTTGCTGCATCAAATATGAGAAACTGTGCAGCTATATAAAAATTTACAAATATTTAAAAATATATACATATATGTACAAATACATAAAGTCCCCAGGCATCAAGATAAGAACTAGACTTTCATACCGGATTGTTCTGAGCTAGATTGTTTGTATGTACTTCTTTTGTTAGATGTAACATACAAGACAGTGGTTCTAAACGACCACATGACCATGATAGTTATTGTAAGCAACAACTAAAATGTTTTTGGTTTTGAAAAACAGAGAAAGTTAGATTAAATTCAGGCTGCATGTATTTATCATTATCCAAAATGTTAAAGGTAGGTTTAACAGAAGCCTGATTTTGATAAATTCTTCCAACACTGAAGCCACATTGCAATATTTCTAAATTCTTTCGAGATGATTAGACTGGTAGTTTAGCATCTATCATTTAAGATAGACTAGCATGACAATGATTAGAGGTATCTCATTACACATCCCTGCTATTGCTCTCCCCTTAGTCTCAGGGAATAAGTACTTAATTCCCTTATACATGTCAAAGAACACACTATGATGTTTCTTTTACTGTTGGGTGTTGTTTGTATTTATGCCTTTTCTTAGCCACCAGCACACTTGCAGCAAGCGTGGGTAGCGCCCTTCCCAAATCTTCGTTCACAAAGCCTAGCCATGATGATGATGATGCCTCTAAGGTTGTATTCTTAGACCGCTGGCACAAAACTGAAGGAAATACACAAAAACTTCATTCTTTGTCTGGGTTACCATGAGACATTTTGTAATGGCAAGGCAAAAACAGTGTAAAACATTTTGGATGATTTCAGCCACCTGGATTAGTAGAAGCCATCCTTGCTTGTGGCATGACCTAGATGATCTTTGAGGCCCCTTCCAACCAAAGCTGTTCTAAGATTCTGTGATTCACTTCCCTCTCCCTTGGAGAAGCTTGGGTGTCTCTCTTTTTGGGTCTGCCAAATTGTTATCCTCTGGGCAGCTCAATGGCCAGTGCAGGCAGATGCCCTTACCTCTGAAGGTAGCACTTTTGTACGCATGGCTAAAAGGCCATGCAGGTGCCAAGAAGGTGCAGAACTGCAGGGGGATTTTCCTTCTGCATGCCTGTAGTGGACCCTTAGCACCCATTGTTGTCACCTTTGCTGAATCTCTACTCTCCAAGGAAGATTAATACTCTTTTGACATTGAAGAGTTAAACAAGGGGAAAAAAGACTTTTACACTGCTCTGTAAAAGTCATGTTTTGCTGGCAAACAGCAGCAAACTTGCTAGGCTTTCTTCATTAGAGCCTTGCCATTTAAGCCATCAGCATCATTTTGTGAGGGCATCAAACATGTGTACACCAGATGCCTGCAATGCAGAGCAGCACTAAGGACCTGACTCAACTTAACAATAATCTGCGGACAGCGGGTGTGAACCTGAGCTGGGCCAACACCTCATCAGACTGCATGGCTAATTGATTTCAAAATTAGAGTTGGTATTTCTGAACAATAATCTTAAAAGGCAGCAATAAAATACATCAGAATCCTTTGAGCTAGCCAACCTTTCATCCAAATGGCTTATTACAAAGAGCTGGCACACCTGAACTTTGGCATAGACAAATAAATCCCAAAACAGTAAATGGAAACCACATTTGTCACTGGAGGTTTGTCAAGAGAAGTTTGTAGTCATCAGGAAACAAGATTTTGGATTTTTTTTCTTTCATGGCAGGAAATCATTCACTGGATGTATTTTATTCCAACTTCTGTGATTTATGCAATGAAAATATAGGTAGTGTTGAGGAGAATGCTTTTTTTTAAAAGTTTGTTGTTGTTGTTGTTTTTTAACACTTCACAGTCTTCAGGATTCCAGAAGCACTAAAGGCACAGGAAGGGTTACAGTTATCCCAACAGTGATAACTTAATTGCCTCTGTCGGCCTCCCTCTTTGAACTTTGAACTGCTGGTTTGTGGCATCATGGTCCAAAAGGATTTAGATCTGACTTTTGTGTGGCTACAATAAATTATGTCCAAGTATCTGAGCAATGCCAGGAATCTTATCTTCAAGGCAGGATGAGGCATCTCACTTAAGGGATGATATAAATTTGGAATACAAATCTCTTTGGGAACTAGCATTACAAATGAGGTAGAGAAGTTTTAATTATAAGAAAATCAAGAATATATATAAAAAAATCATTAACTCCCTTAAATATTTCCTGAAAAAATGACTCCCCAGAAGTGCTCAAAGATGGTACTAAACAAACCTGTGATGTCAGAGGCTGATCTGTGCAGTACCTGAAACCATTTGTATTCAACAACAACATTGTTTGTAAATAACTTTATACATTTGAATTTGATAACTAAAGATATATCAGTCTAGAGGCAACTGCAGGTTTCATCATTAGTTGGTCTAACAGAAATGTTATTCACTGCTTGATTACTAGCTTTGTGTTTAAAATTAGTGGTTAAATTTTGCTGTTCTGACAGTCTCAGCTTGAGTTTGTGTGAACTGAGAGAGTTCTGTTTGTGGTTTTGAGTAATTCTGATCAGTACCGTTTATATTCATGTTAGTATGGTATCAAACTTAGCTCAAAATGTGAGTCTTGATGGTATGGATTACATCTTCACAAACAGTCCTAAGATAAGTACAACTGCAGAATTATATATTACTTTGCCAATTGATACAAGCAGTCTTTTTGCTATGCATCTGACAGATGTAGCAAGACAGCTTTTGATGGTTCAAAATATTGTTTTTTTCTTTCTGTTTATGTCTAATTACAATTTTCAGGCATGGCCTGATTGTCATCTCACTTACAACATGAGTTTCCAGATGTACTCCTGGATTTTTACAGGGTTATTCATGACAGACAAAACTGGTCTGTGATATGCCAACTTTCTGATTATCCAGGGTTCAATTCAGTTATACATGTTTAAAACCAGCTTAATTCTATTAACTGCCAATCTGTAGTGCTGTGAGAGGATCGTGAGACTTTGTAGATTCATCTTGCCCTTTTGAAAAATTTTGCTACCCTCATTGTTACATCTCTCGATCTTGCCAATATATTATTCTGTTTCCAGTGGACTAGGCATGTTAGAGCACCTTTTAGTCATGTACTATATTTTAGCCACGATTAAGTTTAGAAATGTTTTTCAGTTTCACAAGTTTGGGGAATGTGGGGAGACTCACATTTTTACCCATTAATTAACTGCCAAAGTTACTCTTCTCACTATTTCAGTCTAGTAAATTGTGCTGAAATAATGGAGGGGTTTTATAAAATATTTCAGCTTGTATTATGGGCAGCTTTTGATACAATAACCAAAGTTTCTCACATCCATACAGATGCTGACTTAACATTCAATCACTTAGCCATTAATGGTAATTCAATTGTTTGGTTTTAAAATAAAATATAAAATAACATAATTGTGTTATATGCAAATGAAGACTAACTGGGCAGATTCAGACTTCTCTTACTTCTGCTCAAACAAGCTCACTTCATCAAGTGTTACATAGGTGCAAATGAGGGCAGATTTCCCTCTAAATTTTTGCACTGCTCATAATGACACTTCCTTTTGCTTGTGTAGCATAAAATCAAGGACTTGTTTTTGTCAAATTGAATAAGAGATTGACATTTGTAACTTAATTCCAGCACATGGCTGTTCATGTTTTCCTCCTACTTCTACAAGTATTTATATGTAAAGCAAGAGAATACATCAAAGTGACACAAACAGCATAACATGAATCTGTCTACAAAGTCCTACACCAGCTGGTACTCTTACATGGTTTAGATTAGAGTCCAGAAAGTACTAAGGCTGGACCACCACAGGAGAAACAACTAGGGGACACTACAAGTGTTCCCATGCACAGTAATAGACAAACACCTGGGTCAAATTAATCTAGGCTTATCCACTGAGAAAATTCACAGGGTTTAATGGCTTTCCTTACCTGTGTAGGGGTGGTCTTGTTATAGGACTTCTGTACAGAGTCTGATGCAGAGGGGCAGACTGCAGACTTTGTGTGTTAAAGGTCAAAATCTGTAGTAAGAGGCAAACAGGTGGGAGTCAACACACAGCAAACAGAAAAATACCGCAAAGATATGAATTCCTCAGTGTTCATTAACTTTTTGTTTTGCAAAGCAACTGAGATGTTACTAAATCAAGTTTCAAGAGAAAATTATACTTCCTGACTATGAGGAAAAATAGTAAACCGGATTCCTGCTGTATTTTGCAGGATAATTTTGTTCTAGAGAAAGATGATGATATAAATGTGATGTTTGCACTTCTGTGTAATCAGTTTAAAGGCTTTTCCCCTGTTGATCTCTTAGGCAGGCACTTCATTATAAGACATTTCTCTATTTTCTCCAATTTTGACCACTCTGTCTCAAAATATGGAGCATGATTTTGCTGTAGTTAAAGGTTCTTCAACTAGGACAGACCAGAACAAATGGAGAGGGGATATGGACCCATCCATTTACAGAAAATTAAAAACAAGAAAAAAAAACAAATTTGGCTGAACCATGTAGTTTGAAGACTATGCTTCAAATATATCATTAGTCCCATTAGCTGTCATGCATGACGAGAGTTAATCAGCAAGTTTCCTAGCTCTAATGCTGTAGTTAAAATAGCTTTGGATTAGGGTTTGTTTGTTTGCTTTATCCATGCACTAGTCTTTGATAACAATGCTACAAACAAGATTGTGCTTGTCTTCTATATGGAGATGGATGAATTGGTTGTCTCCTAAACAAAGACAGGAATTCAACCAGATAACATGAGGGAAATCAGACAGTAACTGGAATTTTTACAGGACTTATACACTGTGCGTATCTCTAAAGATTATTGTACTGTTAGGTAGAAGAGCTCCTTGGTGCTTACATTGCTTACATTACTCTAAGCTTACATTGCTTACATTGCTGTAAGCTTACATTGTTGAAAGGCCAGTAGGTACCCCAATGTTCTCAGTTGGCTCCCTGAACAAAATCAAATGGTTTAATGTGACCCATCACAGCTAAGAGCAATCTGTGTTGTGATGTAGTGTTATTACTTTACCTATAGTAATAAAGCAAGAGTCTTGCTGTAGGAAGCCTGGTGCCTTATCATTGTGGGTAAGAAAAAGTCCTTCCATTAAGTTTTAATGCTTATTAAATATTATACTTACACTGACATTTGCATACATGTTTCTCTGTCAGCAATTTGGACATAAGATTTGCCTTTTGTTTCCAGTTTTAAATAAGATTACCAACCTATCAATACAAAAAGTAGAACTGAGGCAAAGGTACTGAGCAGTTCTTAAAAAAGAGTAATCTCGACTCTTAAGTTGGGGGAGAGTTAGAAATGGAGAAACAGATGTGTTACGTATTGGAAGAATAAAGATTTGAGGATTGTAAAATACTACAGTTTAGCAAAACTCAAACCTCAACTTGAATATTTAAATCTATATTGCATATAGAAAGATGTAATGTACACAATGATTAATGAATGTATAGTTGTCTGGAAACTGACTCTTAAAAGGAGCACTAAAGAACCCTGATACCATTGCTGTAATATAGGAAATTTTTGAGGAATGGTGATTTTATGATTCCCAGGCAGGGAAGAAAAGACTTAGAAAGTCCTATGACCAGACAACCACTACAGATCAACATTAACTACTTGCACCATGGCAGTCAGTTGAGGCGATGCAATGGCCCTCTGGGAAGAGAATGAAAGCTCTGTAAATACACAACTAAAAACATCAGTATGTTGCTTTTTTCGTTGATTTCTAGGTCTTGACCCTTGCAAAGTTACAAATAAAAATCCCAAAGGAACAGGATGAAGCAGACATGACAACAGTAGGGGAGAAAATAATTTGCAATACTCAAAATAACATTAAGGAATATGATATATGGGTATACCACATTACTAAAACATTACATTGGCCTGCAGTTCTTTGGTTTTTCTTCCCAGATGTTGCTTTGTTAAATCATATGGGCAGTTACAGAATACATAATACACAATGTGCAGACTGTTAAAGGCAATGATGATATACTATTTATCCTTCTGGTACTTCTGCAGTGTGTCTGTTTGTCTCTTCTAGCCTTGAGTTCATGCTGACAGAGTCTAACAGATATTGAGAAAAGTGAAAACTGCATGTCTCTCTGTAAATGATTACCTGTGACATAGTGTGGCCTGGCCCTTCAAAACAACGTCAGCAACCACTGGTCTAAAGAAAAGCATACACACAGAAAGACAAGGGTATTAAAAAGAGTGCTAAAGACTTTTACTTCATCAGAAGGGCAAAATTGTAATTTAGGCACCTGCAAATTAATTGTTTATCTTCTACCAAATATTTCTAGCCATAGTGAAATGTCTGTCCTAATTTATGTCAACTGAAGAAACTGATGGTAGTGATGAAACAGGACAAAAATATTATGATTTGAGAGTGGAGTAACATAAAAAGAGACAGTAATAAGGACATCAAGCTATCTGATGTGCAGTATGAGGAAAATAACATCAAGAATAAACAAAATGCTGATAATACGCCTAATTGTAATCATGTTAGTTTCAGAATTGATTTAAATTTTTTTGTTACCCCTTTATCTCTATTGCTGTGGAAATCAACCTATGCCATGTTTCTCCCTTTGTAGCCTTATTTTTTCTTCTTTTCCCAGTGTTATCAAACCATGACACAAATTCAATTACAATGTTGTGATGCCAAACCTGTGGTCCTGGCAAAATGTATCATGCAGCATATCTAGGTAAGTGAATTAAAAAAGCATCTGACCAGGTATCTGGTGTGTGTCACAGTTCATTCTTCCATAATAAACTATGTTCTCCTTCACATTCATTTGTCAATCACAGTAACTAAAGATTATTATATGCTGTATGTACGTGACACCAGCAATTTGCAAAGTCTGTTGGCAAGAAAATCAGGTTACAATGACAGAGTGAGAAATTAAGCAGAAGTCTGATGTAATTAGCTGCAACAATCAGTGCTCTAATTTCTGATTTATTGTTTCCTGTTGTCCTGTTGCTTTCAGTCCATGCTTACTGTATGTGCTTCATATAGGTCAAACAATTGTCTTATCAGTTCTGGCAAACCAAGAGGTCAGAGTTAACAATATTTATTTAAACATGCAGGATGCTTCCCACTGCAATTAGGAAATAAGTATTACTAATAGGTTTTCAGTGCTGTTTCCTCATTTATACATCTTTGTAAAGAAATAAGGCAATAGGGAATTCAGATTTCAGGCTTCTTCATAAATATTTTTTGCAGATAGACTAGTAGCGTTTTTTATCTGACCACACTGAATTCCACCAAGTGACAATTTGACAACAAGATATCAATGTGAAATATTTACATTGCCATTTATCAGTTTAATAACAATGGACATGTGGCATATTTTCCATTTTGTAACACCAGACCTTAAAAAAACAGTCTCAAAGTCTTGATCCATCCAGAAGAAATGAGAGCTTTATTGCTGTGGTGGGATTATGACTTGGCCCTACAAATTTGTTCTGGCTGCCTTTTTGATATGGTACAAAATTCAAGGTCTTTGGATGAGCAATTCGTTTAGTAATCCAGCACTGTTTACTCTCACACAGTTCTTGCAATTCCAGTAGGAATTCATATGACCACTTGTTTTGATTTGAAATCAGCATAACAAATTTTGCATCTCACATATTTACTATATTTACTGTAGGTATTGAAGTCTTCAGGTAACAGACATGCTTTTATAAGAAGTGAGGCTAGGAGATATGCTCAGAGGTCATCTAGTCTGTAAGCTAGAACTAAAAATTTCCTGACAGAAGCTGTTTTGGTCTACCTTCTAAAAACTACAGAAATGGAGATCCCATAACCTGCTTGTGTCATCATTTCCCCTGTCTCTCCAGTAACCTTACAGAGAGATAATAAAGGGAAAGTTCCAACCTAAATACTTTTGCTGTAAATTAATCCAATTGCTTATTTTCCTTTCTATAGTAGACATGGGGACTAATTTGTTCTTTGTAGTAATCTTTTACATAGCTATGTCTCATTTCTTCTTAGTCTTTTTTTTTTCCTCACTAAAATAATCCTTTTGTTGCTGTTGTTCCTTGAAATTCACATTTACTTAATGTCTGATTTTTTTTTCCTGGGCCTTGTCCAATCTTGACAGAGCAATTGCAAAACTGGGTGCTGTACATACAAGTATTGTGATTATACTTCCCATTGTGGTATTTGCTTTATTGAAATGTTAACACATTGATGACTTGTTTGATACACTATAGCATCCAGATTTTTTTCTGTGGGATTGCTATCTAGGCAAGACATTTCTAATGGAGTACTTGTGAAGTTGATTGTTTCTACTTAAATATTTTATTTGTCTTGATTCAATTCGTTTCTATTTATTATAGCTTCTTTCTCCCATTTGTCTTGCTTATTTTGAATTCTAACCTTGTCCTCCAAAATGCTTGCACTCCTCCTAGCTTGCTATCATATATGAATTTAATAAACTTATTGCCTGTTGTACTACTCAGAGCATTAATGAATTGATTGCACAGTACCAGACTCCAGACAGATTTCAGTAGAATCGTAGTTGATACAGCCTTTCAACATACTGTTTTACAGTCTCTTTTTCACCTGTGTTACAGTGATGTAAGGAAGAAAGTTATTTTCCTGTTTTTTCTTTTTCTTTTTTTTTTTTTTTGGGAGGGGGCCCGTTCTGAAGTCAACTGTGTGAGCCCCAGGGCAGTGATGGAAAGCAGTCATGACTGCAGCATAAAACAGCAGCAAATTTAGGTAATATCAAGGAATAAGAGTCTACAGGCTTAATTAATATCATGTGACGTCTGTGACCTCTAGAGTTGTGTGACATTGCTCTTGCACCAGAATGGAGGGAAAAGGAATGATGAAGGGGAAGAACATAAATGTGAAAACTGTCAGCAATATGAATTGCTAATATTATTTTCAGGGAATAGGAAAGGAAGAATGTTTCCACTAAAGAATATGTTACGCAGAATACTTTGAAAAAAAAATATTGGGTTCAGACAAGTAAGAAAATAAAGTTTGAACTTAACTGAGGGGATTCTATGGATGAATGGAATATGGGATTGGCTAGTTAGCATTCACTGAGGGTTTGGTCTTCTGCCCATTGCTATCAATGGGAAATCTCCCATTAAGTTAAAAGGTTGTGGAACCAGGTCTTTAAAAAATTATACTGAAACATGACATAGTCATAAATGTTAGAAGAACTTTCAAGAGTGATCTTTCAATGGCCCTAAGAATTCAAAGCTGATCCATATGAGCTCTTCTGATTTTCTGCAAAAGCTCAGTGCACTGAAATGTTGCAAAATCTCTCCCCATTTCCCATCCTCCTGAAAATTAAGAGAAGCGTAGAGTGTTTCTCAGAAAACTTGTGCTCTCAGGATGGATACCTGCTCATGGAGCAGATGTCTCAGGTAGACTGCAGCACATGTTCATGAGCTTTCTATAGATACCTTGAATGCTGAAATCTGGATGCCCATCTCTGTTCCTGGGCTGAAATGTGAGCACTGGCAATGGCCTGACCTTGGACTGGAGCACGATCTGAGTGTGCATGAGGAAGTCCACACCAGCAAAGAAAGAACTATTTTGCCTTCCAACCTCTACAGTGACGGACACAAGGCTCCGAAGAGACTCACAGTTTAGACATAAACCTCTAACAGCAAACTAAAGCAGTGCTTTAGGTTCTCTTTTTGTCTATTCTGATGTGCACTAGCTGCTACAATCTCTGGATGCTTCTGAAGTTTCCAGTTGTTTCTAGTTTACTGTTATAATACTTATGATTTTGGAAACTTTACCAATACTACTTATTTCTCTTGCATAACAAAGCAATTCATAAACAGTAAGAGCCTAATTCATCATTATTCACATGTCAAAGTTTGGGTAAAAAGTGACAGCACAACTAGAACTTATATGTCAAATGTGTGTGTGAAGGGACTGTAGGAAAATGTGTTGCCTTGCTGGTTATCATGCAAGGATACAAGAAAATATCTCAAAGTTTCCTGGGACCACAAAATAAACCACTATAAGAGCCAATATATAGCTGAAGAATTCTTATTTCTTTGACTGACAGTTCTTTACAAATTAACATCTTAGCCAAATGTTCAGCAAATATCAGTCATTATAGATTCCCACAAGCCAAGTTACACCACCTTACAGTAGATGAAAATAGCTGTAGCATATCATAAAGAATGCATTTATTATTTGTCGCTGATAATCATTGCTCAGGTTATTGATACTAAATATCAGTTTCATTTTCTACAATATCAGGAAAGTGGAACCCAACAGTAATATGGTCTACAGCCATCCCAATATTTATGTCCATCAAATTTTAGTGGACTAGTTTTGGGGGATTTTTCCCCTCAAAGTCGTTCATTTACTTAGTTGCTTCAAGGTATTCATGCTAATTCTCTCTGAGAGTTAATTTGGGGGCAGAAAATATAACTTGGGCTCAATTCCCCTTGTTTGATAATTTAATACCAATATTATTTAAGTTATTGGTTTTACTGGTAAACTAAGAAGCAAGTTGCCAGAATACAGCTGTGACCCCAGGGCAGGAACTTTCTGCCGGCTGTCACCTTCTGACATTTTGGGCTGTTAATTATGTCCAACAGTTGGAGTACAAGCACCTCTATGTCTGCCAGCTGGAAGCCTCTGCCTCACACTGGCAGCCTAAGAAGATTTAAAACCTGTAACAAAAGGCTGCTATGTAAACTGTTTATTGTATAATACACAATGGCAGCAGTAGACCCATGCAGGGAAGCAAAGATAGTCTCTGCATTCATGAGTAGTTAAGGCTGGAAATGATGCAAACTCCTGCTTGCCTCTTTCTGTCAGTCAGCAGACAAAACATGAAGTCCAAAGCGAAACAGTCCAAGCTAAGCCTTTTGAGACTCTGCATACTGGGATCCAAGTGTTTGAGTTGTTGCGGTACTATTGAACTATACCAATTACTTTAACATGTGAAAATAAAATACTTTAATTGCCTGGTGGAACACCAGTCCAGAGAAACTGCAAAAATAATTTTTGAGATTTTCTTCTCAGAAAACAAATGCAGATTTCATGAGTGCATTCTCAGGTCCTCTCATCTAAGGACTCATTCCTTAAAGTGACACAGATGTCCCCTGGAACCTTAGTTGGTATATATCAGGAAAAGAGCTCATGATTACACTTCTGAGGGAGCAGTGTCACCATGCTGTATATAAAACTTGAGCTGTTCAAAAGGTGTGTGAAGCAGGTTTCTTATTCCAAATTCATGAAAGGATCTCTTTATAGTCAAAATGGCTCAAAGTGTGCAGCTAAGCCAGTGCTGGAGTCAGGCAATGGGAAATGCCCAAGAACTGTCTTGCAATTCAGCTTCTGGAAAGTCTATGTCTTGTCAATCATTTAAGATTGTAAAAAGAGAACTACTCTAAGCAAAAAGAAAGTACCCAAACCCCTTTTTTAGCTTCACCTGAGTGGTTGAAGTACTTTCTGAGAGGCAGAACTGGATTGCCATTCATCCCAAGCTGGAGAAGATTCAAGTCCCCACCTCATTTTTCTGTTAATTTCCAGGTGAGCTTTGGCCACCAGAGACCTAGAATTACAGAACTGATGAAATTAAACAGAGTGAGAAGGAGCCCAGGTATGGAGCAGGATGAGACAGTCTTCCCTGGCAGGGAGGTGTGCTGGATCACATCCCTATTCTCTGTACTGCTCAAGTATTTTATATTCTGTTTGTTTGGTGCAATAATAACAGTGTTTCTGTTACAGAAATTTGGAATTTCAAAGACCTGAGGTAACAACAAAATCATGAGTTATCTCACAATTTTCAATTGTGTGTACATAAATTTGAATTAAATAAATGCATGTAAAGAATATTCCCTACTATTATTTTTACATATACAATATAAGAATGTTCAGACATCTGCTTTCTCTCTATCATGCTTAAGTAAAGGACACTAATACTCATAGTAAGAAAAATCTTCTTGAGGTGTTTTAATGGTATTAAAACAGAGGAAATCAAGTCGAGCAGTAAACTTACTTTTCAGGATCAGAAATAAGTGAAAGAGAGATTTGTAAAAAAATTATTGCAGTGGAAATATTTTTGCATGTTGATTATAGAACATGCTTTTATTCTCTGTCTTACTAAGTTTTTACTCAGAGTCAAAAGAATCCAATCATACCTTGGTTTAAATACTATTTCTTACAAGGAAATAAAATTTTATGTCAGCAGTACATTTTTCACAGATGACAAAATACTGTATATTACATTTATTCTAAGAAACACCACAGCTTATGTTAATTGAGATAACTCCTAGACAAAAGGAGCAACTCTTGACTTAGAGAAAGAAGTTACTGTAAATGCGCGAGTCTCAGGGATTTGTGAAGTAGAAGTGAGCCTGAGTTCCCTTATGTAGATATCGTTCTCAGTATTTTCAAGTATTTCACCTATCTTTTAGGTAGACTTCAATAGAGAGTTTTCTTTTCAATATATTTCATATGAGGTGTGGGAACACTTAACCTCCTCCATCCCTTGCAGACAAAGGCAAGCTAGAACCAGAATAAAGCTGTTCAGGAAAAGGGGAGGCTGAACTGTCAGCTTAAAAAAAAGTTAGCAGAAGCAGCCCAAGTACTGGTCTGCTGACTTCCAAATAAATCTAAGCCTCCCAGGCCAGAGATATCCACTTAATTTTTAAAAAAGAAACATCTGCAAATGGCTTTTATATCACCACAGAGTGTGCAATTTCATTCCTATACTTGCCAATTTGTGTCTTCCTGACAGTTCTTACAAGGCTACAGGCTTAATGAGGGTTAATTTCACAATATCAGTTTAGAGCAAATGGCTCCTGAGGTGGAAGATATCAAATTGTGGGTTTGACTACAATATATCTTCCCACTATTACAAACAGGAAAAAAGTTTGGTCCAGTGATTTCACACAGATATAACAATGGGAGGACTCCTAAAATGTATACGTATACTGAAGTTTGAAATTTAATGTTAAAGAAAGACAAAAGTAACTTTAAATCAGTGTTTTACACAATTTATACATATGAAACATTGCTTACAAATTCTCTTCACATTACTGTTGAAGAATGCTTTATGAATGAGGCACGGGAATGAAATTAATTGCCAATGTAAAGAAAGCCTGTCTTCGCTGAGCTAAAGCAATGTCCATTTCTTTGCATTCTTCTCTCTAAAGTTGTGGCAAACCTTTTAACAGGTCCTGTTCCTGCAGGCAATTGCTCTCTCTCATGGTTAACTGCTTCATTGCTGTCCCAGCAGTCACATTTGCCCTGTCTTACCATATCACATCGATGCTCCCTTGAAGCTGGGAGCCTATCACCAGCAGTCAAGATCCTGGCATCTATCACCAGCAGTAAACTATCAGACAACTGACTGGAGCAAAGCCATTTTAAATTTAAATTGCAAAATTTTCTATAGTTTTCACAGATCTGAAGCAGCCTGACAGTATTGGTTTGGGGGATTTTTTTGGTGTTTTGTTTGTTAGTTAGTTAGTTTGTTTGTTTTTTCCCATTTAAATAGACTTCTATTTTATTTTGCAGTTAAAATAGCAGGCAAAAAACTATGTCAGCATGGCTGTTCTTGTTATATTTAACATTTTATTTAAAATATTTCCTAGAGGGGTATTTTTAGCACATATATTGTCTTCTAGCCATGTTAGTTGTAATAATCATTAAAATACAGTTTCTTTTGCCTGAAGATGTTTGTATTCCTCTTTCCTTTCCAAAATATACTTGGTTTCTGATAGGATGTTTATATTATTGGAAAAATTCAAAATATGTTTTTCCCTTTTTCCTAAAATATACATCTATCGTAGTCTATTTCATAGATACAGTGCTGTATTTTTAAGTTGTTATGCTATTTGAGCTCTTCCACTTGCTTCTCTTTTCCAATTTTCATTTGTATAATTTATTTATGTTTAAGGGTTGTTTTTTAATGATGGCACACTCCCCAACCCCATCCCAACAGACATTATGCATTTGCTATATTTGTGTAGTTTCATGTGGGTAATTTTATGCATGTGAGTGATCCCGCCTAATTCAATTGCTTTGCCTTGCTAATGATGTAGAATAGTGAGTGCCAGGAGTGCACATGTTCCTTGGCACTCACTGTCCAAAGTACATCATAATCTGTTGAGTGACAGCCCTGTAACATGAGTGAGTCTAGTGGTTTGATGGTTCCCCCTGTTGAAGAGATAAAATTCCACACTTGAGATTGGAGGAGATGTGGCCTGCAGGAGAGGGATACCTTATATTTCCCTTTCTTTGTTGGTTTTTTTTTTTTTGGTTTGGTTTGGTTTGCTTTGGTTTGGTTTGGTTTGGTTTGGTTTTTTTGTGATTTCCAGTACCAGAGAACAGAGGGAAGTGAAGGAGGAAGAGGTTCAGGAGGAAGAGGCCTTGCCGAGGCTTTCTTTGATCTGCTCCAGGTGAAGCTTTTCTGACCCAGGCAGTCAGATCAAAGAAAGGAGCCACAATATAGAGCACTTAAGACATTTCATGACTGTAGAAAATACTGCCACAAAAGTGCTCCTTTTTATTTTGAAAATATGTTTACCTTACATATAACCTGCTGTGGCACTTATTACTAAAATCAGATGATCACAAACCATTGGTTATTTTATATATCTCTGTCAGGAAGGCTTTAGCTATGTAGTATCTCAGATAAAAAAACCATGACTGGTACATGTAGAGTGCAATAAAACCAGCAGAATCAAATGATAACAAATTGTATATCTATTTTACTTCTAAATATGCCTTTGCTTAAAGAGATTCTAATTTCAAATCTTCAGTAATCCAGTGATTCCAGTGAGAAGACTTCCTTTGAACATTAGTAAACCCTAACTATCTTAATGATTCAGTGAGATTTAGCAAATGAGTTACAATCTGCAATGTGCAGTACTGAGTGGTCTTCGAAGAGTAGAGCAGTATATCTGAATAAGGACTAAATCTTGATTGCAGTATAAGCTACGTGCTGCATACTTTATAGCCATAATTAGACCATTTTCTTCCCCAAAAGGGCCTCTAGCAAGGGCTGATCCTTGTGATTAACTTCCTGCACTGTGAGCAGTCATGCTGATCCCCATGAACTCTTCATGGACCTTGAGATTTCTCACAGTGCTTGAACATCACTCGTGCGACATGCCTTCAGTACCAGCCACAGCAGCAACCCCTTTGCTGAAAACTCACAATAGCCTTGCTTATGTGGTGTGCTGGCTATTTTTCCACAGCTGGAGCTGATAAGCAACAGCAACAGGGCTGAGCATGGGTTCCTTTTTCTCTGAGGCAGAGAGAAGGGTGCCATCTACTGAGGCACTCACATCCCCTCCTGCTTCCCACAGGCTTTTCACAGAAACCTCTCAGCCATATGCCAAGCTGGGAAGCTTGTAAGACCAAAGTAAATCCATGAATTTGATGAAACTCATTAAAAGGAGCATTTCAAGAAGAGCTGCATTTGTTTAAATTACTATGTTACTCCATTTGGTGTGTACTAAGTGAGAGAGAGCAGCTTTATAATGAACAAGGATCCGATACAAAAGATCATTTTGGTGCATATGTTTTAAAATAACAAAATTCATCATGGAAATCTGCTATTTACACTCTTGTAGGATGGGATGAATTGAATAGTTATCTTGTAGCCATTTTGGTTTTAACCCCGAATTCACTCTGTGTATTTTTGTGGAATCTGAAGTTTCTATTAATCTTTTGTTAGAATCTGCTTCATATTGATAGTTCTATAGCTAATATCATTTAGTGGCAAGCAGGGAACCCCAAACCCACTATCTGAAAATAGATTGCAGAATTATTTCAGTTAGTACTTTTATCTGATACTAGAAAATCCATCACTGTGACATTTTGTATAACAAGGGTCACAAATTAACAACATATTTTGCTCTTGCAAGATCACCTTTGAAAATTGTCTTCTACTGCTTCAGTCAGTATGCTTGTTTCAAAAGCCAGATCTGTATTTTACAAAACAGACCCATTTCATTGTCTGTTGGTATCTGTCTTCTTTAATGAGAAAAGAGCACTAAAGACACTGGAGAGACAGAGCAAATACCTTCATATGTGACTGTGAGTAAATCACCATCTGCGTGTAAGCCCAACACATGCTTTCTGTTCATAATCCACAGGGGAGTGTACTAATCATGCATTTTTACTGCATTTTTCTGTGTGTCCAAACATTTGACCAGGTAAAATTATTGGAGATGTCAGGGAAAAAGATGTATTTGCTGTTCTTACTTTCACCTCATCTTAGAACATCAAACCCTGTAAATAAAAGCTAATCTTGGCAAATAATGCAGGAAAAGTCAAAATAAAGTTGTCAAAGTAATAAACAGTTCAATACAGCTGTCAGGTTTATTTGTTACAAAATAATATATGTGACAGCTGTAAAAAAGATAGGCTGAGACCTGAATGTACTGTTTTTGAAACAAGTATGAAAAGCTCTTGTTCTCAGGAAACTATGCAACTGAGCTATGGTAAGCTTGAAAAGGAATTTTCTTTTTTTTTCCCTAAACATTTTGCATCAGCCTACCCTAATCAACTATTTACTACAGTCTGATAGTAAAAGCAAAGAGGAACATTGGTAATTATCTGTACTGGCTTTGGGGGATTTTTAAAATTTCATCAGTGAATGACATGATTGAAATGATTCAAGGTTATGTTGTTTATGCCGTTGTCATTCTTACCACCTTACTATGAAATAAATGTAGATTTTCAAGTGGAGATGTAAATGTCATGTGTGTATTTGCTATCAAGAAATATTTATGGCATATCAAATTGTTCTCCGATGGTTTTGGACAGATTTTACAATCAACAGGTTAACAGAAGTTGTGAATTATATCTAAATGTTATTTATAGACAACAGTCAAATTTATGCATGCAGGAAGATATTGAGAAGTTTGAATAATACTGTCACCTTCTCTACAGTCTTCCTCCTGCTATTTACTACTCACTGGTAGGATTCTATTTTCAAGATAGATAAATCTCTAACCACGTATGTGTGTATCGATTTAAATGTCCAAATAAAACAGAGCACTGCAGCTATTATTGCAGAGGCCACACAATGTGAAAGCACTTTTATTTTTTAGTTTCTGATCTTCCTAGAGTATTGTCACTTCTTTAATGCAGCTAAACAACGTTCAAAATACTTAAAGCCAAGTTCATATTTCTGACAGATTGTGCAATTTAACCCAGTAGGAGTAAGTGTTCCTTGGTGTTTTTGCAATAGAGGATTGAATAAGGGATTTGAAAAAAAGCATTGAAGAAATAAGAGTTGAGCATACCTGTTAAAAAGTTTAGGTGGGTTATTTTTCTTTTCTATACTTTTTCATTATTATGTATTACAGAGTTTCTGAGCTCAAAGAAGCCAGTCATAGAACAGATATGAAACAAAAGGCAGTGCCTATTCAATGCACCTTGTGGTGATTTATTGTTTGGGGGTTTGTTTTGGTTTGGTTTGGTTTTAATGCTGTCTGTCCCAAAATTATGAAGAATCATCACAGACTTAATGCAGTCTGTCTGGCCTACCTCTAAAGACAGATGCCAAAATGTCATAGTCTGGACACTACTAAATTATATTTTTAATAAATCCCTATAAAGTTGTTGAAAAGTATAAAATAATCAAGAAAATATTGTCTTCACATTTCCTAGTTAAAATGTGAGCAATATGCATGTGAACTCTGTAGCCTATTGCATTCATGGAGTGCTATGAATCGTGAACAGTATTTTAACTCCAGCTTTTATATTCAGTCATTGTTTGGCTTGAGCACTGAGCCAAGGCACTCCATACTTTATTTTCTGTATATTTAAGAAAAGGAAGAGATAGCAACAGCATACTTACCCACCTCCCCTTTTAAGGAATGATCAGTTAATGCTGTTATAACACTTGAAGGTAGGCTTTTCAGAACTTAAATATGATTAGACTTTATATAGATAATAAAACATTCATACTTGCCTAGGATAAGATACAAGGGATTTAAAATACCCAAGCTTTCTGGCATAACTAGCTGCTTGAGATTAGGAGGAAAACCTTTGGTACAGGCAAGTTATTAGAGTATTACTTTTGGTGGTTGTGGGATAGCTTTGTGTATTACTTTGAATCATCAAACGCTGTTGGCTGGAGCAGGATACTAAGTTAAAAAAACTTCTGGCTTTAACAAGAATGGCAAGTCCTAGTCTTCTGTGTTTCTAGATTCTCACTGACTGATGGAGAAGAATCCTTTTGCTTCTGCATGCATCTAAATGATGTACAATGTACTTGTCTATGGCTACACCATATGGCTAAGACATGTCCCATCTTACCAAGCCCTTAGGTATTTCAGTTTTTCATATTTGTTGATGAAATTTTGAAGTTTGTAGTTCTGATTTGGTTCAGTGGATATAATTCCAGTAAGAAGAGTCTTACTAATTAAAAACTCAAAGCAACTGAGCTCCCTTTGACAGAAGTAGAAAGAAATGAGACAAACAGTTGTGGTGACAATTATTTTGTGTTGGGTCATCTCCACTGACAGAACAAGAACAGCACACCTGAGCATCATACTGATTGATATACGCCAACTCTCCTCTAATCATTGCTCACCTGTTGAGGGGAATGGGTTAAAATCTAGCAGGTTGTCAGGGAAGACTTTAGGCCACTTTGTGGTACTGACTGCAATGTCCTTTTTGGGCTATTTCAAGAAGAAGTAAAAACAAAGCAGTAGGTATGGGCTTACTAGCAAATTGCAACCTTCCTCCTTGAGAAAATGCTTTTTGCAGCACTGTGTATTTTTACATTTTGCATTTTTAAAAAAACATTTGCATCTTTGTGGCAGCAGTTATATTTTTAAGTGCATACAACTACTACATGCAGTATGTGTGTGGTATGTGTTCACATGTTTGTGTAATAACTAGCTTAAATTCACACATGATTATTTTTTTAAAACTTGCTTATCAGACAGCATGGTGTAATATAATTCTTATTCAGTTCATAGTTTCTGTTTTACTGCCTCATTATATTCTTCAAGTTCACTGGATATTTCTCTCTCTACCTTTTCTTCCCTTTTGTTGTATACTTTTTGCATATAAACATAGACATATATACACGGAGAGAGCAAAATAATTGCTCAGGAGAAATCTTGCAACCCTTTTCCTTCCCTAAACAGCAACAAGAGATTTACATTTATAAACAGGGAGCCAGGGTCCAGGAGGCAGAAAGCTAACACACAGCTAACACACGACAGCAGTGAAGTTACACAGATAAATTTTTCAGTTCTTTTATCTAGTAAACATCCTAATGATCAACATCAAAGGCTGAAGTAAGAAGCCGTTCTTCTCTTTTGTGCCAGATTGAGAAAGAGTGGGCTCTTTTACATCTCATATGGGAGATATGAGGAGCCTTTGAATGGATCATTGCTTTTTATGAGTAGTAATGAGGTGAGAAGTATTCTAGTGTGTGGCACAGGCCTTCATTAAAAGCGTGAAACAGAATGGCTTATGGTTAAAAGGAGTAATTTGTTCTAACGTACTTGCTAAATTGTGCTGTATCCATGCCAGGTCACTAGACTACATTTTCCACAGTATTTCCAAATGCATTTGTGTGTAATTATTCTGCCTGTGCAGAGCTGAGGGATTTTTCCAATGCTTTGTGCTAACTAGTTGACAATGCTCATTCCTTTACTGGAATCTTCTCTAAATGCTTTATTTTAAGATGTGGGGAAGAGCACAGATTTTGTTGCTCAATACTATGTTTCCTCAAAAGAATAAGAATGAGCAAAACATCATAAAACAAGCATAACTGATCTGAAGGTCCCAATAACATGATGAAAAAGCAGGGAACCCTCTCCACAGTCTCCAACTTCGGTCTGCAAGGATTTTATCAGAGAGCTCTATGCAAACCAGAGGCAAGTAAACTGCAATATACTGCTGTCTCTTACAGTAGCACGTTTGAGCTGCCTGATTTCCTAAAGCATTGCTTAGCCACTTCTCACATCACAGTCAATGGCAAGTGACGACGGTCGTCACTTTGGAAAATCAGCCACTTGTATTTTGCTGCTGCTGAGAAACATGATATTAATTAAGCAGCAGCACAGATGCCACATTATGCAAATGCTTTTCCAAGTTCTCATTTCTGTCATGCTTGAAAAGAGAGGAAACTTCTGTCTTCAGTACAAATTTCAGCCCAGATAATTCTTTTCAGAGAACAGAAAGAGGTATAATCCCTGGGAACCACACTCTTGAAATGTGAAGGACTGTAATAAATTACAGTGGCAAAGGAATAGTTTTTCTAGTACAGGTTATACACACAATGGGAGTCCTTTTTTGAGCAAAACACTTGTAACATCCAGAGCTGACCTTTAGGCATTAAAGTCTGTTGAGGATTGTACATTCAGTTGATGGCAGCGTAAGGAAAAGAGTGGAGACTACAGCCTTCACCTGCTCCAGTTACCACATTACACCACCTCTCTGCTCACTAAACCTTTCTCTGTTCACAGCACTGACAGAGATACTGGCTTTAATCTTTGCCACACAAAAAAAATGACAGTTCTAAGCTTTATATGACATAGGAGTAACAGCTGATCAGGGGATTTTTCTAGTAAGCTTCTTTAGAAGGAAGTGCAAGAAGGAAGTGCTAAGGTATCCAAATGAAAACTACAGAAATTATCTGCTCCAGTTTATGTATTTTTAAACTAACAGAAGAAATGGGAGGAAATTCAATGAACACTTTTTTTTTTGTCTGTCCCATTTTAGGACAAACAGCA
This sequence comes from Pithys albifrons albifrons, assembly GCF_047495875.1. Classification (NCBI taxonomy): domain Eukaryota; kingdom Metazoa; phylum Chordata; class Aves; order Passeriformes; family Thamnophilidae; genus Pithys; species Pithys albifrons. Next base: position 38,268,092 of record NC_092462.1, read on the forward strand.
GTATCTAAAAATAATAAAAATTCTACCAAAATATTTTTATTAACTCAAGCCAAGGTTTTGTTTGGAATGCACATTGATGAAAATTTATGAGATTTCAACTTTTTGCCTTGAGTCAGAGCAGGAAAATATTTGAATCTCAAAACCATCTCATTCCTAGCTTTGAACTAAGAGAAGGGACAGGACTCTGTGTATGTGCGTGCGCATGTGTATTTGGCAGCAATTAAAATATGAGAGTTGTGCTTAGAACCATATGCTTCCTCAGAAACTGATAAAAGTTGCATGTGTATAACTGATGGAGAATTTGTCCTATAAAGTTAAGACAGTTGAGTTAAGTACCGTTGTTTCTTTAAATCAGATTACTATTGTTTTCTGTATAAGTCAAGACAGACTAGTCCACTTTAACCTATGCATATGAATGAAGAAACAAAGAAGTTTTGTGAGGAACATAGGAAATCAAGTCCTATCACCCTTTCTCTTCTGAGCACCAAACACTTAGAAACCTGAGAAACAGATGAATTCTTCTCTCCACATATTTTCTAGCCATATTGTGAAACATAGAAGGCTTCAATGTTTAATGCTCATCAGTAACTGCTGGGGTCATTCCTCATAATCCTATATGCAACATTTTGTTTAAAAAAGTTAGTGACAATGATTGAAATTGCTTATTTTAATGATGCCGTGAAAAAAGTAGAATAAAGCAGAGAAGCACAGTCTGCTTTACTGAAACAGCCATTCTCCTGAAAGTGATGTATATATATGAGTCTGTGTATGTATATATGCAAGTGTAGTGTATATATATTATTATATATTATTATATAATATGTATACATTATGCTGGTTGAACAAGCAACTAAATACAATGTTAGATTTTCCTGTATGTTAAATTGTTTTTCCTGGTTTTTCAGACAGACAAGTTAAATGACAAGAAAAAGATTAGGTAGTTTGTCAGTAGACATCTGGAAATCATAACAGTTCAGCCAGTGACTATGTTTTCTTCTTGACTACAAGTGAGGAAACTCACCTGGTTTCTTATAACAATGAGGTGAGCTCAGGTTGTTGTGAAGGTTTTTAAAGGATGCCTCTGAAAAATGTCAGCTACTTGCTTATTGGAAAGGTCTGAATGTCATGGCATTGGAAGATTTTCATCACCTTTAACCCAGATTAATCAGGGTATGTATATCCATACACCCTACAGTTAGAGTATGAATAGAAATTTTCAATTGTCTCATGTTATAAATCACATTTTTTAACATTTATCTTGGCATTGATTATTTCTCTGTGGTTTTAAATAATGTTTAAAATTAAAAATCTATTTTTTATCAGTGTCTTGGAATTTAGATCTTCAGAGCTAGGATTGGTCACCTTGCAAGCAGCATAGAGTTTGTGATGCAACTACAATTAAAATGCATGTTAAACCAAAAATTACTTGAATATGATGTTACTAGGTTGACAGTGTTGTCTGATCTTTCTCTTTCTCCAACTTGAGCTGCAAAATTACTTTGCAACTGTTTGTTTGAAGCCATTTTTTCTGTGAATAGTTGTTGAATTGATGATTGCTTAAAAGGAGCAGAAAATAAAGACGAGCAAATTGCAATCACTTGAGGTTATGTAGGAGAGAAATACTCCATATATATGGGTACCAGAAGGTAGAATCCTTACCACAATTTGGAGCTCTGGAGTTAAGTTTACTCATGTAAGAAATGAAGATCCAGAAAATGTTGGTCCTAATTCTACCCTGATCTTCCAGACAGTATTATGATATACTTTTTTTTACATAGAAACAGAGGGTTTAATTTTGCAGAGGACTCACAGATTCTGATAACAGGACTGTAAATGCTTTTATTAATGCCTTCTTTATTAAATTATTAAAAAAGAAGGAATACAAGCATTGTAAAAATAGAGAGTCTTGCCCCATGCCTCAAGAGGTTTTTGTATCTGAACTTCACAGAATTCAAATGATTGGATGGTATTCAACCCCTTCTTAACAATAGAATCTGAAAGGGATATGGTCATGTCTATATATAGTTGCTTCGCACAATAATGTCATAAATTACCCTAAACCTCTCTTGGTTAATCTTGAATCAAATCATCTTCAATCATTTCTCTGCATATTTGTTACTGCATGGAACCTAGCAGTGATGATTTAAAAAACTCAATAAACCCCCTCCCCCCCTCCCCCGCTATCAGAGGGAAAAAAATTACAGTGAGTCTAGTCTCTGTGTTGTTTTTAGGAATCTGTGTCAAAGACCCATTATCCCTGTCTATCCATAAAGCATCACACAGAGGAGGAACATATATGTCAGCTATGTTTTTCACAGACAGTTTGAGTACAACCAAAATCCTGTTGCTTTTTTCACGTTACATCAGTCCTGACAATCCAGAATCAACCTATCATTTAGGAAGAAATTTTAGAAGGTAGGGATACATCTCCTCTTCGTTCCTATAATTTTGTACAGGGCTGGATTTCTAAATTGTGTTATATTTTTTGCCTAGTACAAGTTTCTCAAGAAGTCAACTGCATTTTTTTAAGGTGGCTGATCACATACTTTGGCTGCAAGTTTTATTTATTTGCCTTCTTCCCATTTCTCCTGCCTTCAGGCACAGGGCAAATCTTCAGCTGACAAGACAGGCCTTATTCAAGCTTTCCAGGGCTGCTTTCTTGGGCTTTGAACCCCAATGCTGTGGCATGACCACTGCAGGGAGCTGCAGCCTTGCCTGGCATTAATATTCACATGATGCCAGTGTCTGAATTATTCAAAATTCTGTTGATTTCTTAAAGGCCTGAGTATGTGCTGAAAAGTTCAGTTATCCAGTGTAGCTATTTACAGATGTAACCAATTTGTAGGTTTTGGATTAGAAGTTTCATTTCTTGCCCTTATCCACCATGCAGTTTTACCAGGCAGACCTTACCCAAGTTAAGAGCTGTGCAGGTATGGAGCTACATCCACTCCAGCAGTCCCCTGCAACTAGATGTTATGCATTTATGAACCTTAATTAACTGTTGAGACAGTAGGGGAAAAGGATAAGGGGACCAGAATCAAAATTAGCACATTAATGGTTTTAGCCATAAATACATTATCTTTATCCTAGTACTAAAATTTTATTTTTGGAACTTGCAAAATATTGATTGGAATAAATGTATTCCATTTTTACTTTCTGAAAAAGCTGGAAGTCTATCCTGTGAAATAGGATGTTCCTCTAGTAAATTTAGGATTAAACCTAAGTCTGTTTCTGAGCACTCAGAGGTGCCAGAGGCTGGAACTGGGTAGAAAACCAACTGAAGTAATTTTCCTCTATAACCTGCCTGGGGCGAGATCTCAGATATTTGAATGGAAGCTGCAGGTCAGGAAGTCTCTCTCAGTTGTCTGTGCTTAAAAATATATCTAAAGCAAACACACCTTGGTGACTTTGAACGGAGATAGTGCTGAAATTTCACCTGTCACTATAATCCCCAAAAAATGGAGTACAATGAGAAAAATTGGTCATATTGCAGACTAAAAGAGTGAAATGGAAATGTAGGAATAATTTTTCCAAAGTATTGTTCAGTTAGAAAAAAAAAAAAAACCTAAAAAAAAAAGACAAAACTTACTGCTGCCTTTTTTTTTTGTTTGTTTTTTACTTTCCCCCGCTCTCCCCCCCACCTCAGGTATTTTGTATCATTTCAGTGTACTGATCTGACATAAAGCGCAGCCATATAAACAGTTGCATTGGCCCAGATGGGAAGGCAATAAATTAGAGCTGGAGTTGAGTCAGTAGGTAGATGAAACCAGAAAGAATAGCAACATCTTTTATGCATGTTGCTGTTGGATTAATCATAACTTGAGAACAAACCTGTGCTTTACAGAGGTTTAACTTCCTGTCCCAGATTTATGCACATTTTAATACACCAACACAAAGGAAGATTTCCTGGTAATGGCACTTGGACTGACTGTGCCCCATACCAGCATGGGACAGTGCTAATACAGTGCAGAATACTGAAATCTATGAAGTGTTATTTTGACCTACTGAAAGTGGACCACATAGGTACTGCTTAAATTGCCATTTCCCATAAAAGTTGCACTATTCTGGTGTGTTTCCTACTATTTTTTTCTTTCAAAATGCCTAGAGGAAATTCATTTTTATAAAAATGACAGTTAAGCTTGACTTTCCACATTTAGGCTCCCACTTATACTTTAGAGATCCAGCACATATGGTACAGTATGTTACAACCAGCTGCTAATTGGACTCCCTGCAAACATGACTATTAAGGTCAACTGAATCAAATAAAGACAGCTCAAGCTTTAAATCTGAAGGATATATGCCCTTCTGCTTATTGCTCCCTTTGCTACTGGCAAGAATGAAATGGACTTACCCAGAAAAAAATAGGCTCCTAGCCAGCTTTGATATTATTCCTAATACTTCTAATATTATTATGCAGTTATAAGTGTATTTGGAGCTATATATCAGAAAGTGCAAAGTCCATGCCTCAGACACGTCAAGACAAAACTGTATGTACTTTGGTTATATATCATATAATGCATACTGAATGCATCCCTAAATTTCTGTCTCATTTTTAGTATATATAGATAAAAATGAATGGTAAAATTAGAAAACTAGAAATTGTAATATTTTAGACTATATTAGAATATCAGAAATGCTATTCCTTCTGTATTGTGAGAACATATTTCAAGAAGTACACTGTTAATCTTGTTCATGCTGTCATAAAGTGATAGAGTACTACTTTTAGCAAGATCAGTGGATGCAAGACAAAGCTTAGGAGAATCCTACAGCACTGTATAATAACAGAAGTCTTCTAATCTACACGAAATCTCGACAGTGGCCAAATAGAGTGTTTGTTTTTCAGTCTGTTGCTTTGTGAACTTGCTGCCAACAGAGCATGAACTTCACATTTATCTTAAGCTTGACCATCAAAGTCAACAGAGAATCTCACTTTGCTCCCAAATGTATGTATTAATAAACTGTGTAAACAAAACTTTTGTGGATACCTCTCTGGCTCTGAAGTCTTATGGAACTGTTGCTGATTAAGGAGTCTCTTTACTTAACATTTGTCTTTCACATTTATTTTTCAAAGTATTTCCGTAACAGGCCAATGTGACTGATGTTTCCTGACCCTCTGCCAATCACAATATAACCTTCAAAGGAAAGAGATAACCTCCCACTGAAGTAAGCAATGAGAAAATGTTCTTCAGAAGAAAGTCCAGTAAAATTCAAATGGGGAGTGCAAAACTGGAGCTGGTATAGAGAGCCAAATACTGAGATTAATTTAACTCTTTAACTAGTCAGTCCCATAGAAAAGGGGCTGATTTAAATCAGAGTTCCACCTACCTAGCTATACTGCAAGGAGCGAAGGCAGGGTGAGATAAGCCCTTCTGTGGCAGACACTTTGAAAGGCAGTGAGAAGCAAGGATCTTTGAGCTGGGACTGCTTGATGTTTGTCAAATGGGAAGAGCTGAGATAAAAGCAGGACCTGAAATTCTTGTTTGCATTATAACTGAGTGAGCAGTGAAGCTTTGGTCCCTTGACATATTCTGATACACTGATACTTGTTTTCATTTCAAATCATAAAGAAGTTTGGAACATTGTGTTTTGAATTATTGGGTTTCTTTTTTTGTTTGGCTATTTTTTTTTGGAATGAACAATTCCTAACAAACCTGATTTTGAAAGGATGGTAATCCCTTGTGCCCTAACTCTTCTCATGTCCAGGTTTTCTGGTGGAGTGAATTTTCTTTTCAGTCACCAGTTGCACTGTATTTCAATCAAAGGGGTGATTGCAGAGAATAATAGGAACTGTAGCAGGAAATTCTACTCCTATGAGAGCACCTATGACAATGGTATGTCTCCATTTATAACCTTCAGACCAACATGGTAACCTTCTCTGATACAAGCAACCAAAACAATGTTCTTTAAAGGAAGTTCACTTGACAGAGAATAAAAAGAATTTTTTTCATGCTTTACACAATTTTCACTGAAAAGGTAATTTCCGCTGAGTATGTTTTTTTAATCTATATGTCTTCTTGCCAGACAAATAGTAAAATTATGCTGTTTAATTGGTGAGAGACTTGGCTAATTTCAAGTGCTATAGTCAGTAATGTTACTGAAACTTCATTAGAGGCTTTGATTATTTTTAGAATTCATTTTTACCTTTGTTTGTTTCTTTGTTTTGTGAGTGGCACTTAGATAACTCCCTAGAAGCTCGAGCTTTTGGACTGAAAATTGAAACTTTTTGTCCTTGTTACATAGTGGTCAAATTTTTATTTATTATTTTGTTTATTTAAATTTTGTTCAAATTCTGAAGGGAAATAGTTCAGGATCAGACTGCGAATAGCCCTTGCACAAAGCATAGGCAATGACATCTTTTCTAGTTTTGGGTAACCTCCAGGAACATGTGTGTTCATTTGGAATATGTCTGCAAATATTGCTCACACCCTCACTATCTTCTCTGAGTAGAGGAAGATTAATTAGTCAACCCTGATAAATGCCACAACAACCATTATTGTTTTAACCAGTGCCAGCCTTCATTTACAGATTAAAACCAAAGAAGAAGCTGCTGTCCTTCTTGACTAATATTTGATCTAAGTCTCTAAACATAATGCCATGTTCCTTCTCATGAATCAAACAACATTTTGGTTGTATGGGTCCAGTGCTTCCTGAAGTCTAGAGGAGGAAGAGTGGGGAGAGACTGTGCAATAAATGCTAGTTCAGAAGTTATGTGATTATGATCATAGGATCATTATCATCTAAATAATTTTTTTTTCCACTGGAAGTTAGTCATATTTTATTTTTCACATTTTTCAATGAATTAAAACATCTAAATTTACCAGCTTTGTCATAGGAAGTTTGTCTTATTCTCTAACCAAGATAACAATGCAGATTTAAGCTGAGGCAACAAATACAGTGTTATGACAAATGTTTAAAATTAGTTGTCCAGCTTTCACAAAGGCAATTTAAAATTCTGTTTTGATATTAAATGCAAGGTAATATGAAAGGAAAAAAGAGAAAGAAATCCCAGGTCATATCTTTAAAGCTCTGGAATGGTGTAAATTATTACGGTGGTTTCACATTTTCATGGGATCAAGGCAACAACAGTAAGCTCATAAAACAGATACCACTAATTATGCAGAGGAGAAGTCATTAAGTCACTGATGGAAGCATGGTTTATATTCATGAACACATCATTAAAATTTTAAGATGCACTATCAAATTCTACATTTTAATACTACACCAAACAGCATTAAACCCTCCCAACATGAAAATCAAATTGTTTAATGATTATGTTTGTCACACAGGTTTTATATGTCTGCCGTTGAAGCAGATGTAGTCTTTTCTGTTGCTGGACAGCTTTTATCACTGGACAATTAAAATAATTTTTTGCAGTTTGTAGTAAAACTAAATACAATGAAAAGGAAAGAAAATCACCAAAAAGTTAGGAATGTTTAATTGCAAAAATATTTAAATTTAGCCAATCACATAAAACTCTTTTTATGGTGTTGTCAATTTGGTTTTAATTCTCTTGTATTTTATTTTAATTAAAAAAACATTTTAAAGTAACAGGATAGTGATTCAGGCAGGGTACAACCCAGCACACAAACGTTAGGTATTTTATACCTCTGATGTGGACACACAGTATTACTGCTCCGTTCTCCTTCACTTCAGAGTGAATTGTGTTGCTGCTTACATTTGGGACCTCTAGAAATAACTCTCTCTCTAGAGGGCACATTCAATCAAATTAAGATTCAGTCTAATTTGTCAGTATCAGCAACTAAAATCTCAAATACTTAATGCTATACGTAAAGGAGAGGGGTTTTAATATTTAACAATGGAGATTTGTTAAAACCTTATTGAAAAAGCTAAACTGGTCTATTTCTAATTAATTACTGTATGATATCCAAGTGCTGTCTAATACCATTGTAAAACGTTTATCTGAAAAAACTTGAGTGAGATGTTTCACTTGTCAATATAAATTTGTCAAAGCGAATTCTGTTAGGACTCAGTGAAGACTTCTGCCTAAAATTTCAGCAGCTCAATGTGGCCTAACATTAGGTCTTTTCTGAACCTTTCTTTCTCCAGATCCAATATTTGGCCTACACTATCTGCCAGCATATATTTAATGAGAAGCACACATCTAAAAGCTCTCACAGCTCTCAAAATTTAGGAGTAAATATTTTTAAATGAAAACCGTATGCTAAGCAGTGCAGATTTGCTGGTGCAGATGTTATTTTTGGCTCATTTTCTTTAACTAATTCATAACCAACGTACTTCAGCCTACTTTTCCACATTTATTATTGGTATTCAGAATACCACAGATGTAGTGAAAGATCTTAATAACATAGTATCTCAAGATATTTTAGGTAGTTTTCTACTTAGCAGCAAATCCATCATCAAAATTCTGTGAATAAGTTGTATCCTCAGGACCCTCTAAATAGCAAAATTGATAAAAAAAAAAGAGAAAATTGAGATAAAAAACACTTAACCAGAGAATGGGACAAGAAAGACCATTTAGCATGAAATTCTGCACTCCATTTTTCTCAGGAGCTTCACACAATCCTCTGGCATTTAATTGCTGAATCCATTATGCAGTTCTGCAAGCACAGGACAATCATTTCAGCTTTTGTGCTTTATGTGGATGGTGCTCCTACATTCATTCTACTTACTGAGATTCATAATTATTCCCCTTATCCACAGTGTCATTCTTGCCTGAAAGAAACTGAAGTCTCTGGCAAAAGTCACAGAATTTTCCACACTCTGCTAATACTTAATTAATACAGAATTAGTTAATTGTCTGGTTATGGGAGACCCTGTTCTAAGCCATTTTATATTGGCCAATGGTTTCTTAAAGAATGGATCATGCATTTTTTCCATAAATTGATCTAATTAGCTTTTTTCTTGAAATGTTGAATATTCCTGAGGTCTTGAAACCATACTATTTAGAAGAACATGAGCTTCTCTTCTGGTTGTGGATGGAAAAACATTTCACATATTTTTTGGATTGCAAAAAACTAGATCAACTCAGTTTAACATCAGAGTGGACAGTGCAGTGACAGAAGGATTAAAGCACAGAGATGCTGTTCATGCCATTTACATTGATCTGTTCAGATATTTTTCTTAGAGGCCAAAATTGCCAATTCTTAGTTTCAGCAAGAACAAATTTTATTTTTTCAGCTGTATTTAAATAAGATGAAGGGGATTTGACTGTGTGATTATGCTGTTCTGACTATTGTGAGGATCTACCCTGTAAATAAATATTTTTAATGTGCATACTATATAGGATTAATATGGGACTAATTTTTAGCCCAAAACTTGCTTAGAGACTTGAAATTCTAAACAATTTGGACACTGGACAACAGAATAAGTAAGCCAAGGAATGTGAAATTTGAGAATGAGAAGCTCCTCTGTCACAGACATGAAAACAAAATAATAGACTAAAATAAATTAATTATACATGAGCTTACAAAGGGAGTCTGAAATGGTTTAGAAATGTGTCGGGACGCTAAGAATCAAATCCAGTAAACATTTAAAACTGTGCTTACTACCAGGATAAGTAGGCCCAGAACTGCTAGAGAACTGATCAAGGTAGTAAATAGCAAATGCAGCTTTTGCAGGATCATGTCTGTTGGCAGAAGTGCATAGGGTTTGCAGATTTCCCATTTTTATGTCTTGAAACATTTTTGATTGAGGTCTTTCTGTTAAGTTTTGCCAATTATACCTTAAACCGATACAAGATACTTCACTAGCTTTGATGCTGAAACAGTAACATTGTAACTTTACAAAATGTCTTTAGTTACTAGAAAGTTATAAAGTATGAAAACTAAGTTGTTACGGGGTTCTTAGGTATTTTTAAATGATTTTCAAAAAATTGTGGATTTTTTTAGAGAGTCACCTTTGTTTGGAAAGAAACAAAACCCAGACCTGTAGGTCATTTATTCTTACTGCCCTCTGGAACAAAACAGAAACATGAAAGTGATGGGAAAAGTCAAACCCAACATCCTAAGTGAATTGTTTAAAAAGTCCTGATATTTTGATGAGAAAAGATTCAGGAAAAAAGACCCAACACTTTTGAATGACATGTTTACAGACTGTCATTCCATCACCAGAAGGATATGTATTTAAAACAGATAATTCTCTTTACTAAATCTAATAATGGCACCTTGCTAGATAAACTGTCTAATCAGGCAGAAACTGAATCTAGGCATAATTTATCAGACAAACTAAATTAAATAATTTTTATATTGCACATTTCACAAACTCAAACTCTATAATTTGGATTAATTGCTGCCTTCATCAGTTTTAGCGAGGTCAAGGATTAAGTAGGCTTGGAGTATGATCTGATCTTTCATTGCAATTCTAATTGCTTCAAAATCTTTAGCTGTCAAATTCCCAGTTGCAGGTTTCACAGGAGATTGCTGCAAAATAGATTTTGATGCTGTATGGTATTATCCATGCCTTACATTATCTAGCCATGAAATATCCAGGCATTAACAAAAGAGGTGTTTTGAAAGAGAGTGTGAAAATCATATTAATGTGCAAGTTTTTCCATGCTTTGGATTTTTTTGTCACAAATTATGAACAAAAGTTGAAAAATCAACCACATTAAAAGGAAAAAAGATAAGCAAGATTTAATTTTATGTTTATAGGAAGAAAAATTTTAAATTTGATATAACTAGCTGAAAATTTCATATAAAACATTTTTCCTTTGAAAAATGTTTTATGATTTCATCTTTTCATACAAATGCCACTAAACAAAATATTTTAAGCCAAAAACTTGTCTGGTTTTGGTTATTTGGGAGGGAGGATGTCGAGGAAGAATTAAGTTTTTACAATATGGGTCTAGAAGTGCTCTTCTGCACTTGGTTATGTATATTTAAGACATATCTCCCTCCTGGCATGATTTGCAACACAATGATGGAGCAATGTTGAGAAACCCATGCTATTGCTTTCTACTTAAGTTCCCAGAATTGTCAATCTGGCAGCTCTCATAGTACAACATTTACATAATTTTTAAATTACAGACAATAATACAAAACCCTTCTCCATCAAAGGATCAGTTTCCTTCCCCACCCTACCCCTGAAGTCAATAGCAAAATGTCCTTTCTCAGCAGTGGAAATAAAATGTCTTGGTTATTCCTACAGTATGCTTGAAATTATATTTTGCTTTTACCTAATACTATGGTATTTGAGAAGGTACACTAGTATATGGGTTGCTATAAATAGTAACTATAAAGTCTTTGATAGTAAATGTAGTACATGTAGAGCGTATATGATGACTATTTATGGAAATTTTTGGTTTTGTAAAACTGGACTCCAGTGCCTAGAGATGAAAAGAGTTTTTTCAGGAAAATTATTGATCTCTTTTTTTCTTTTTTTTTGGTGAGACAAAAATGAGCATATTCCTAAATGAATGTAAATTATAATTGTCAATCAAGGAAACACAATTTTCTCTCATGCCTCCTTTCTGTTGCCATCATCCCTTCAGCTATATGAGAAGGACATTCTTTACAACTGCTAGCATGAAACAACACAGGATTGCTCTTATCTGTCACTAGTGCTGTGATTTTTTTAGCTAAATTGTAGACAGATGGATAGACAGATGCAAAAACGATTGACCTATCCCTCATTTCACTTCAGATGACAATGTAAGCCTGTCTGTGTATGTGTATATAATATACAATGTTTATGTGTGGGTCCGTATACGCACACATGTATTGTGACTGGTGAGAGAGAGAGAACTTGAGCACTTTTTCTATACTTTTATATAATTATTCGCAAAAGTGTTTAATTATAAAAAGCTAAGTCCAAATGCCTTTTCTTTTGCTAAAGCAGCTGTTCATATAAAAAAGAAAAAAAGAAAACAAACCAGCAACTTTTCTTTTACTGCAGGATACATGCTCGGCTGCTCTTATTGTGATGCCTACAGTGCCGTGGAGCAGTGGACCTTGCCTCTTTTTGTAGTTAACTGGTGAAAAAGACTGCATCTGCTTATTCTCAGACATCAAATCAGCTAAAGGAATAAGACATGAGAGGCCTGTGAATGAGAAGGTCTTTTTAAATTTACAAAGCATTTGCTCCTGAATCCACCTCAGCCAGTTTGGGGAAAGCGCTTTTGGCACCAAGTCACCCTTCAGGGAAAGACTGATAATGATCACTAGAGACATACTATGGGCTCCTGCCTCACTCACTTCAAAGGCCTTCTCTCTTAATCAACATTAAATCATCATTTTGTCTTGGATATAGAGACAGCTGTACACAATCTATTTGTTTTAAAACAGATTAAGAATGGGTTTTCTTCCAGAGTATAAGCTGCATCAGAAATGTACTTTAAAGCTGCAACTAGGAAAAACATTGCTCCCTTCGTTAGCTAGATTCCAATACTAGCTGAGAATATATATTGTCCCAGGACTGGATCCTTCCTCAGTTGTTTCACAATCCCCAGGAGCACTCAGGAGATATGACAAGTTAAAAAAATCAAGTATCTCTTGTTCTTAGCTGTGTCTTCTGATGAGTTTTCCAGGAAAGCCCATAGCCATAGTAAGTATTATAAGATCATCTTGATGTGGTTTCTGTTTTTTTTTTTTACCTCAGAGGCACCCTATTTCATCCACTGACAGTCTCACAAGGTGACAGCAAAGGCTTTTTATTACCCAATTAAAAGTTGATAGCCAAAGAGTTGTTAAAGAATTAAGTAAAAGCCCTAAATTACAGGGGGAAAAAAACCCTTGTCTAGATCCATGCTGGAGATATTTTTACATAGTTGCTACCCATCTCTTTACAAGCTGTTTTTCTTGCACAATAGAGATGCACTGAAATGTGCACAATTTAAAAGTCTAGAAACAAGGGATATTTCCTGAACAAGATACTATGCATTGGGAAGCAGTGGTTCCCAAAAAAAGATTTCAGACTTAAAATGAGGACCCAATTGAATGCCATTCCCAGCATAAATTTATGGTGAAATGAGCTATTTAGGTTTTTTTATGTGTAGAAAGAATATTGATAATGGAAGATGGCAATGAGCCCTAATTTTCATTTTTTAAAAAAGATATCAAAAAATTGAAATAGGTATATAAAAATATGGCAAAGAATATTTATCACAATGAATAACTTAGAATATTCAGTATGTGTTATTTAAAACAGAAACAAAAAGCTTGGCAAACAACATGATTTTATGACACTAGCTCCATCACAGAGATAAAACAGTGGCTTAATCCTTCACATATTAGAGAAACACAAAATGGGTTTAAGAAAGTGTAGGCCAAAGTGAGATGAATTCAAACTGAAGATGAGGTCCAGCTTCTAAGCTGAACTGATCCCTTCTGCACTTGTTCCATCTCTTACCGTCTTTAAGTCAAAATCAGCTAACTTTTTGGAGGTTTGTTTCTTAGCCAAGCATTAGCTGCTTTAATTCAAATTGGACTCCATTCAGAAGAAGCTGAGTGAAATGTAGTTCTGTCCAAAACAAGAGTGAAGTAGACACGATGATCTTGAGCTTCAGCCTTTCTCACATGTCCTTGGTTCAAGTACAGGTGCCACTAGCATTTTCACTCAGCTACCTTAACTGCAAGAATAAATCATAGGCCTGTGCATGTGAATTGATATGCCAATAGATTCCATCAGTTACACAAACAGCATGCTTGCAAGACATTGTGACTATTGTGTCAACACAGAATGACAATTGTGCCTACTTATTTCATAGAATCACAGAATATGCTGAGTTGAAAAGGCCCCACAAGAATCAAATTCAACTCTTAGTCCTGCACAGGACCACCGCAAGAGACACACCATGTGCCTGAGAGTATCATCCAAACACTTTAGCTCTAGCAGGTTTGGTGCTGTGACCATTTCCCTGGGGAGCCAGTTCCAGTACCCAGATATTTGTTAGGACACTTTTCTAAAACCAAGAAAATAAATTATTGAAAATGAAAATTCAGATTTTATAAATTAGAATAAATCACAGTTTTGTCTTAAGCGCTTATTCTCTCTTTAAATATTAAAGACAAAGATACTCCAATGACCAAATTCAGAATATTGTACTCTAAAAGAAGTCTGATTAATATTTCTTTCCTTTATATAAATGTATGCATGTGTATATATATATATATGTATAAAATAGCACAGTCACATATATACGTATATATATATTTTATGTGTGTGTGTGTGTGTATGTATGTGACTGTGGTATTTTGGGATAAAGATAATTGAATATGAGCCAGTTTACCAGAAAACTGGAACACAGTGTAGCAAGGTGGATATTACTACTTACTTCAGTTTTCATACTGTGCTTATCACATGATGAATAGGGAGTAAATGAGAAATGCAGCTCAACTTGGTTATGTAGGTGCCATCATAAAGAATATTAGATTTCCAAGAAGATACAGCCAGGCATGGGAATAAAACGTGAAGAAAAAATTACTAAACTAAATTTTAGCTAGTAAACAGCAGAGGAAAACAGCTAAGGAAAGGAAGATAAGGAAGGAAATTCAGTAAAAACTGGGTAGATTTTTGACAGAAAAAGGATTAAATACTGAGAGGGAAAAATCCTAGTAACATGGAACAGAAGACACTAAACCATTGTGGAAAAACTGCACACTAGCTAGAAAAGGGCTTCACTCACTAGAACTGAGCAGGAGTATTATTTTGAATAAAGGGAGGCTCGTTCCTTTTCCTCACAGAGGGATGAGAATATACCAGATGATCTAGTTAGTGAGCAGGATGCAAGGAAGGAAAAATTCATATAAAATGACTCCAAAGCAGTTGAAAAACAACAGAATGCAAATCAAGGCAACATAAATTATTGAGAGGGAGTGAGAGTTACTCCAGGGGTTTTATCCCCTTCCCCCCACAGGATACAAGATATTTCCTTTGAGTTTACAATAGTAATTTCAGAATGCTTCTCCTGGCACTGTGAGAGACGCATGTATTTTCAGCACTTGGCAAGGAGACATTTAGAAGATAGGGGTTGTTCTTTTACTTGGGAAAGGGAATTCAACTTCTTTCACTGTGACAGTAAATAATCCATTTCTCCACTGATGTCACCTTTGCACAGACAACAGTAAACTTGGCATTTCCTAATTTTTTGCTCCTTGCCTTTACAACCTAAATAACTTTCTTCTTTTCACTGAGTAATTGTCCACATGGAGTCCATTTTTATTGTGTGCATGCTCATGGCTAGTTCAGGAACAAGGAGCACGTACAGTCCAAGAATGGACTACATGTGCACAACACATTTCAAAGTACAGTTCCTGAGAGGTAAATAACTCCTTACTAGAGTGCAATATTGAATAAATTAAGAGGGAATTGCCTGATCACTACCAATGCAAATTACTGATCTTTCATAATGTGCAGTAGATAGAAAGGGTTCTGATTTTTCAACAAATTTTCACAACTAAGTAATCCTACAACACAATTTGGGACAATTAATTATTTGATAGAACTGAAAAATTTGTCCCTTTGTAAAGTACGTCAAGCTGATAAAATACTGCAGAATTAAATTCCAACAGTGTACACCAGTATTTTATATTTCTCAGATATCTACATCCTATACAATATAGAAATGCTAGCTGGTGTGATCAACAGTAATGGGAAGGGGAAATGCTTCACCTTTAATTTATGAAAGCACTTATAGGGCATAGGAATAGCCATTCTGGATTAGATCAAAGGCCCAGTCTGTAACAATGACCAGTAGCAGATGTTACAGGAATAAAAGAAAGAGATGGCAACCTCTCCTTTTCTATGCAATCAGACACTGTAAGTCTATACCACCTGACTTTCCTGCAGAGGGGCACATATGCAAGAAGGTAAAAACTGGCTGATATATTTACCTGTTTATTTAAAGAATTCTGTTTTCAGAATTCTGTTTCATGCTGTGAAGGATTGCAGCCTCTTGACAAAAGACAAAAAGAAATTTTATATATCACTCATATTCACTGAGTCAAGAATGTGATCCTCTTCAAAGAAGTTATGACATACTAAATGCCAAGATCAAGCAAAAAACCCAAAGTGTAAATCTGAGTTTATTCCTATTGTATCTAATGGAACTGCTGAGATTGCTGTATGTCTGTCATCTTTCAGTGTCAGGGTATGAAACTCACAGACCCATCTAGATAACTGATCCTTATTGAATTGGCAAATTGTAGCTTTGATTTTTATTTTTATCTAGTATTAAAGGAAAAACAAAAGCTGAATTTAAGAAAGAGAAATCACTTCAATTTTGTGTATTTTTAATATATTCGTTACTGATGGATGTAATTTCTTGTGGGAGGAGACGCTCATGGTAGTTACATTTGGGCATAAGAAATATGTTTTTATTAGTTTATATAACTCTGGTCTTGCTTTGTCAGTAGATATTATTTTGAAAAACTAGCAGACTTAAATGAATTCAGATTGAAAGCTTCACTTTCAAGCAATGACAAATGGCTGCCAGCATGCTTGGGGAAAAATATGTACCTGTTGGATGCAAATAAGAAAAAGGGAGGGATTAAAATCATGGCTAAACTGTGTCTGGTTTGGATCTTGTTGGTCATGTAAAGATCTGATTAAGAGAATCTGAGCCTGGGTATTTGTTTATAGGAAGCTATTCTCCAAATTATAATGGGAAAGTCTGAATCTCAAACGGTGGTGAAATTGCTTCAATACATTGTAGCATCTGGGCACCAACTTAGAGACAATATCAGGTCTTGTGTAGAAGTGGTACCGCAAAGTGAATTGGTATTCATGTCTTTCAGATTATGTGCCTCCCTAGATGAGAAAGGGTTAAGCATTACTTAGGGATGCATGTGAAAATATATGGGTGAAGTAGGAAAAAAAATTCTCTTCTAGCTTGAGCCAGTCCATCTGTTCCTTTAATTCAGTGGCAGACCTTGATTGGATCCTGGGATCGGCTAGTCACACACTTCATACGGCTTCTCTCTGTAAATTAAATTGTTGGCCTGTGTTACTGAGGGTTTAGGAAGGTGAGTGATGACCTTGGTTTGAGTATGTTTGTATAGAAACATGTCACTGTAGGGTGATGTCTTTCCTCCAGGGACATAGGGCCCAATACTAACCATTTGTTAAGAAAATACCAAAGCTAAACATATCCAGTGTATGAAAGGATCCAACACCCTTGCCAAGTGTAACTTTCACTCATCTTTGAAACATCAATCTACAATGTATTTTAAAGGTTATTTTTAGCACTTGTCTTTTAAACTGTTTCCCATCTGATGTTAACATCTTGCAACTTTCAAACTAATATGAGTTATTTTTATTATTAAAATGGGAAATCTCTTTAATATAGTGTAGTATGGCAATATGTTTAAGATATATTTTTAAAAGAAGATCAAAAATAATATTTATTCTCAAGAATCAGGATACATAATTCCAGAGAAGTCCCACAATGCTTTCAAGTTCTGTGTTTCTTTATATAGCAAAGATTAAAAGTAAAATTTTAATGACAATATAGTTCTACTTTATTCCATCTTTCCTGAAGTATTTTCCCAGAAGTGGTCTATATTCCTCAGTTCTGACACATGTATATTTTTCTTTGGAGAATCGGTTGTGGTTATGCAGTTGCTGGAGAAAGGTCTGCCGCTAAAAGGCAGGAATTATCCTGCAGCATGTATTTTGAAATAATGAGTAAGGAGTTCAGTCATATCAGTAGTATTCTTTAGTTTGTGAAGCTCACAAGAAAACAAGAAGAGATAAATTCAGATTAGAACCAGATTTTTCAAGCCAGGTAGTCTTAAAACTGAATTCCTAACTGTGGATTTAAGTTTGAACTTTAGTCATCTCAGTCTGAAAATGTTGGCCTTGTTTAATATTCCTATTGAGGATTGATTAATGTATACTCAGGATGTTTTTCCATACAGCCAGTCTATAAATGTTACCTTTCTAAAGTTCAGCCCAAGCTTACTTGGTATATCTTTAAATAATTTATCTTCCTTCCCTATGCTTTTTAAATATTTTAGCCTATTTTAGTTTGTGAAACAGTTGTGAAATTGATGATTCAGTGTTAGAGCTTCTCCATGGGTATGAGGAGTAGCTGGAGCAGGGGATAGCCTTTGTTTAAACAGAAAACGATGCAATTTTATCCCCATCAGAGTCAATGGGAGCGTTTCTGCTGGATTCCACATGGCCTGGATTTTACCCAGGTATCCACCTTTGGTCTTAAATGATGTAAATCAAGCATGACTGCACCAAAGACTGTGAGGATGCAAAATGCAAGACTGGTATGTGAAGGGAAATCAAACCAAAACCAGTCAGAACAACTATGAAAAGCTGGTCAAAGAAATTAAAGGAAGGTGTATTAGAGGAGGGTGCATTTTAGCATTTTCTACCCTGCAAAATTTTCTCAGAAAATGTGTTTCAGGAAAGACTATAAGGAAACATTCCCAATGGATGGCATAGGAAGTAAATTATAAAAATGCTGTGTATGTCAGGTTTTTTGGTGTCGCACAATAAATGGCTAAAGAAGTTAGCTAAAACTGATCATGAACCATTTCTAAATGTCTCCTTTCCTCCACATGTAAACAACCTTTTTGTCATACCTGCTCACTCCAACATAAGCAGAAACCCACCAACATATTTTAGCAGTTCTTCTGTTGCAACTGTGCCCTTTAATTTCATCTGTTTAAAGAACTGTATTAGTTAAGAATGACAATGCAAAACATGCACTCAAGCTCTTCAGCTGAAAATAATCTTAATTTACTATCAGTTTTGGATATTTTTTTCGATACTGTCATTCCATTGCTTTTGACTTAAGTCAAAGCATAAAATAAATATATTTGAGTAGAAGAGCAGAAACTAAAGGTCATTTTATTGAAGAAAAAATATGTACTTTATTTGAGCCAGCCCTGAAGAATAGAATAAAAGATTGGACAGATGTTTGGAGGAATGTTTTCTGGGTGAGAAAACACTTTTAATGCAATAAATTAATAAACATCTAAATAAACAGAATAAAATATTAAGTGCATTCTGTTTTATATAGAGCACAAAGAAGAAAATAACAAACCCTTTTAACAACAGTCAGGATATTATTCCAGAAATAACTTAAAGAGATGCAAAAGACTGTGTGGTGAGAGGAATGCAGCTAAATACCTTTGGTGTAGGGAAAATGATCTGCAGTAGTCAGGTGAAAACCACCTATACCCCCTTCCTTCAAGAACAAAACTCCACTTCGTGACAACTATCAGACTCTAATGAAAAGAAATCAAACCCTTTAAAACCCTCTTAAGAGCAGAGAATTCTCCAGCTTTGAGTTTTTCCATCAGGAACAGAAAGGCACATTAGAGTGTCCTGAGAAATCTAGTCATGCCAGCCAAACTCCAGAGGTGTGTGTTGGGGCTGGTTAACATCTTGATTTTAGTTTCAGATAGCATGGTGGGCTGGGAGTTGAAGCAGTGGATAAGGTGGACTCTGTTATGAGGAAGGTTTGCTTCAAAGCAGAGAAGTAGGTGGGTGAGGTGGTCACCTCTGAAATTGCCTCAACTTGAGGCATCAAAACCTGTGGACTGATCGGGTCAGAGCTCAGATTGCAGCATCCCTGTCTCTCCTACCTACTGTAGGCTATTTTTCTGTAGCAAAAAGTTTTGTGAGTTTTTATTCCTCAGAGAGAAGAAAAATACTGAAATCTCCCACAAACTAGAAAGCTCCTCACAATTTGGGCTAGCAGCAAATGCCATAACTCAGCTAAAAACTGAAATCATCAGATGCTGAAGATGTGCTAGATCTGTAAACACTTCAGACTTTTCTTGTGACAGAAACTCCTCCTTTACCAGGGACTACTCAGGTACCCAGTCACTATCCTTACCTGCGGAAGGAAGATAGTTCCCCACCTGAGATCACCCCAATTGCCACACAGATGGAGCATCTTTTGCATAGTATTTGGAGAACAGCTGTTCCTTCAGCTTCTCTATTTCTTGCTCTGTTTCCTGTCATTGCCTTTTGCTGCCAGGTCTGAGGAAGAATGAATTTCTACCGGGACAGTGGTTAAATATAAAAGAAGGAAGAAATAGTTGAATTTATTTACCTTTATCTCTGGTAGAACAAAGTGAATGAAGTAAATGGGACAATAGGCTCTACAAAGAAGCATTTTGAACAGAGATGATAATATAAAAGGTCAGAATTATCTTGCTCCTATTTTTTCTTTCTTCTAGTTGTGTGGATTTGGCATAATTGTAAGAGATTTTTAACAACATGTTAGCTTACCTCAGTTTAAAAAGCAAAAGCTGTCTTTCCTTAGGGCCTGTTACTGTGTGCTCCCAGACAGAGGAGAGGTGCATGGGCTTAAGGCTGTTTATACGTGACACTTTAAGTAAATTTACAATCCTGTTTCAGTACTTCAGTGAGCTCTTGTCTATAAGAAATTTTAATGTGCCTTGTCATTCACTTGTCAGATATGTGTATTTTTAAACTGATTAATACAAATCAGGGAAAATTTTGGTTTCATCTGTATAGTTATATCTATAGGGGCTTACAGCTTTTTCTCTCAATAACCTGTCAGTAATACAAAACTTCCAAACTCATATTTATTATTATATTCATCACCTGTATGGTAACTTGGATGAATAATTTTTTGCCTTGTTTAGTACCAGCATCCTTAGATGATGTATATTTCCATAACCACAAGACCTGAGCAACAAGAAGGACTAAACAAAAAAGCAGTGGCAGGAAGGGTATGAGAGATCTTCTTGCATTGTGTTTAAGGATTAACTTTGGAGAAAAAAAAAATAGAAACACCTTGAACACTTCAGATTTTTAAAAATATTTGGGAATTTGATGGTATAGCTATGTTCACTGCATCCTTTAACTTTTTTTTTGTTCTTTAAGTAAAATGTGACGTATGCAATTATTTCAGTCTCAGATCCTCCCTAGAATTAATTTTTGGGTAAAGAATAAAAAGTATATGGCTCAGTACCACTTGCAGAAAGGAAAATAATTGTTTCAAATTTTAAACCAGATTTTCTTCAAATGTAATTTTAGTCATTTTTTAAGGGAAAGTCTGCAGATGTCAGGCAATCTTCATGTGCATGCCTGTGAATATATTTCTATTTTATTAATAGTTTAATATTGCTGCTAAGTACTTAAAAGCTGTAGGCAAAAATGTTGATGCAATTCTATGTCAAGTAAAAGATGTTGTAAACAGAAGGCAGGTTGAGCTTTCAAAACCAGATTTGGACACAGTTTTTTCAAAAGCTGATAATTTACTTTCCTTTGTCCTATTCTAAAGATTAAAATAATATGTGAAATTCTGGCACATTTGATGTCTGAACTTGTCTCACCATTTTCCCAAACTGAGGTGTTTGGATTTGTATTCTGATCGACTTCTTCTATAACAAGTTATCAGAATGTCTCCTGGCAGGTTATCTGAGTCTTTCCACAGCACATTTAATTTTTTGGTGACAATTTTTTGTCTCTGTTAAAATTCATTTAAGAAAACCCTAAAGCAGTGGAGTACCTAAAGAACAGGTACTTCTCTGCCTCTTTTCCTTTAGAATTTAATTCAAGCTGAATTTTAGTCTTATTGCTCTTTCCCTTCCCTGTGTGGCAATCTCCTGGAGAAATGCTGGCATCAGGGGATATTAGCATGGAAACATAACCCCAGGATTACATTGATGCAAGAGGCAGGAGATAGAGCAGAGGGCAATGAGTGAGAGCTGGGGAAAAAATTGGTGTGGAGAGAGAAATTAGACCAGCCACCTCTGAATTTCCTTTTCTGTCATGTGGCACTAGACACACAGATTCCCACCTCCTCCTTAAAACAAGAGAGGAAAAAAAAAACCAAGGTAGGCTAAATCAAGCACACTGATTGTCATTATGAAATCAAAAGCAGCATTTGGACCTGTTCTGCAGCCCAGGCACTTTTGGGTATAAATTTCAATGTTCAGTAGTTGAACCACCATAATGGCAAGGAGGAGTTGACTATGGGGGTTTTGTTGTCTGTACAGAAAAAAACCTTGGAAATTATATGCAACACCAACATTAAACAGATCCTGAAATTGAAAAATCTAGGGTTTGAAAATGGAAACAACAAATTTATACACTATATCTTTCTGCAATCTGAACTCCACAATCTGTTATAATGTGCATGTGCATTAAGTTGTGACTTTTAGTTTTGCTAACTCACAAGCTGCAAAAATAAGCAGTGTCAAATTTTTATCATAGTGGTGATTTGCACATATACGAACAAGGAACTTTCTAACACAGAAACTCCTATGTTAGAGTTGAAAGAATGATCTCTTCACTTAATATACTTTCTGATACATAGCTTTAGATCTAACATGAAGACCCTAATTTTTTTTTCTTAAGTCCCCTGTAAGCATCATCAAGATTTTAGAACTTGAGGAAAAAAAAGTGTAATACAATCAGAAGCTAAGTCAGTAGTAGTTTAAGATGGTTAACGCTTTCCAAACTCAGAAAAGTAGTAATTTAAACCATCTTACTTCTGTAGTTATGGCAGAATGATAAATTTATTAAGCACAACTGAAATAATCAAAATGCTTTCAAATAATTCTGAAATAATAATTGAAAATAGTTTTCTATCTCCTGACATGTTAAATAATGATCTTGGGAGAGAAAATGAAGATAAGTAATAGAAAATAATGTACTACAGTGATAAATCACTTGTTTCCTATTAATGTTACAGAAAATTGTACTGAAATTTTATGATGTTTAATGACAAATATGAACTTTTTTTTGCTTCCTTTTAATTCAACACTTAGTTGAAATTGATAGCTCTTGAACAGCATAGAATATGTGAGTAGTAGTTTATTTGAGAAGTTTCTATTGCCATCTAGTGGCTCCCACCCTCCTCCCCTGTGCACCAGCTAGGATTTCCAAAGGGTTCTCAGCTGTCTGGAGCAAATGGGTTTGCCGGCTGATAAGAGAGGGAGCGGTGCAATTCTTTAAACTTTTTAGACACGTTAAAAAGAAAGGTGTAAATATAAATTTCCCCATTATATGGACTGAAAACGAATTCTTTGAATATATAAATATCCCCCCAGCTGACAGAAATTAAGAACCGATACAGTATTAAGAACCATACAGTAACTTAGTAATGAGCATTACTTTGAAAAAGACAAGCTTATAAAGATATGCTTTTTTGGTTGTTGTATGAAACCCATGATATGGATTTGATGTGATTATGTCTTGCCTGAGTTTTAATCTTCTAAAGTTCTCTCTGATTTCTGTTGTATTGATCAATTTTTACCTATGGAGAAAAACCTGCTTTGGCTCTTATAAAAAGAGTGAGAAATTCATGTTGGTCTTGATAAGGCATGTTGAGATAGATTGTCAGAGATATGAAGTCTTCAGTTTTCTTTGCTTTTCTTGATAAGGGTAAATGCAAACCTTGTTGGTGCTTTCAATACTGCACTCTGAGAGTTAAAATAGAAATGAGTAAGAGTCTTAATACCTCATACTCATGCCACTGTAAAATCTGAGGGTTCACTGAAGCCAGTGGAGGTACTCATGTCTATGGAGGTAAGACTTGCTGTAAATTAAATTAGAATGAAACCCATAAACCTAAATAATGTCCAGAATCTTTTCATTGTATCTGGTCTCATGTGGATAGTACAGTACTGTAATGCAGATTATAATACATAACACCTATATGTAAGAGCTCCTTGTATTGGAGTTTTATTTCTCCATGGGACAGTTTTTCAGAATGTGCTTCCTTTTGTATAAAAATTTTCCTCTATAAAACTTACTTTTTTTTTAAATTTCAGTATAGGCTAGAAAATGTTATTTTTATTTCTCAAAAGTTCTATTTTAAGAACAAGTAAAAATTGTAAGGAATAATTTTTGCCTTCACTGCTTAAACAGAAATAGTATATTCTGAGTGATAACCACTCCTCCTTTTAAAATAAACCACACACTTTTGTCTTGGCAGACACTCAGCTCTAGAAGACTTATCTGCTTGTAAAGTTTTCCTTTGCATACATGGTCAGTTGGTTTAAATACATTTTAAAAGTATGGAGCAAACTACAGAATGGAAAAAATTGTGAAGATTTTGATATATATTCTGGCTTTAATGTGTGAATATGCAATTAACTCTCTCTTTTCTGGTGAGTGGTTCATTCCCCTGGATTTGGTATGTCTTTTTAGTTACAAGAATTGCCCATCTGAAACTTTTACATCCTACAAACGGAGGCTTTTCTGAATATTTTTAGTGCACAAATTGGCTGGGAAAAGGACTGCTATGAGCCTGACATGGAACTCAGAGACATGCATTAATTTTCACATTCAGACAAATCCTGCCTCTGTAACCTTGACCAGTTCCTGTAGGCTCATTATTTTCAATACTTTAAAAACATTTTAAGAGGTACTTTTTAAGTGCTCTTCTGCCTCAGTTGTCCACCTATAAAATAACATGCTCCACAGTAGCACTTCTATTCCCTGTCTTGTGCTTGTTTATGCAGGGTATTTAGGAAGAGCAAAGCACTTACCTGGCTTTTGTCTCTGCAAATCCCTCTGAAAGACTGAAACGTTTTGGAGGTTCAGTCTGTCCTCTCACAAGAGGATCTACCTCAGTTAAAACCAGGAGGCCCCATACTGGGTTTAGCCTTTGAGCTGCTGCCACATTTTAAGCAGTAAAATAGAACAGGAAACCAATGTGAGTGGTCATTCTTCAAACTGAGTGTGGTTTATTTGCACTGAAACTTCTAATTGCAGAACAAGTAATTGCAATGACTGTACCCTAAGAAATAAAAACAGCTGATGGAAGAGACAGTACACTTCAGTGAGGATATCAGGGCTATCTGCCAGTCCTGCAACCATGCTTGCTTGATAGCTCCAGGACAGGAGCTAAGCTGATGTCTCTAGGAACAGCAGAATCTCCAGTGACTCCTGATGGAAAGTAGAGCCAGTAAGAGCCATCAGTGACTTGTAATGCCAATTTTCTTACTTAAATGCAATTGATATATCTGTCTAGGTATATCTGTATATCACACTTTCAGCAAGCATGGGTAGTGCCCTTCCCGAATATTTGTTCGTGAAGACTAGCCATGATGTCTGTATACACACGAACAGTTGAATCTGGAAAAGGTTGCCCGCATTCTCAGTTGACAGGGAAAATTTTCAGTGTTCTCTTGCATTATTTCTTGAAAGGTTTCAAAGTTCATTATTCTATGGGCTTTAGTAAGAAAATCAATTTAACATTAGATTTTTGGTTTTTATTTCTTTTATTGTCTCTAGAGGCATTTTTCGTTGAATGACCTGCCTAGGCTAATGCAATAACCATCTTTGAAACATACTTTAAGTGTTTTGTTTATGCCATATTTCAGATTACATGTTGTGGGGTTATTTTGCTGAGTGAATTTAAACTCTGTGTTTTATTTTGGTGTTTGGGGTCGGGTTGGGGTTTTTGTTTCATTTTTGATTTTGGTTTAGTTTTTTGTTTGGTTGGATGGTTGGTTGGTTTTTTTAATGGGAAACACAGCTTCCAAATGCAAGACGTTTTCTTCTCAAATAACACAACAAAAAACCCTTACCAGGTTATATATTTAAATCTGTCTGTTGTGTTTCAGTATGAAAAGCACGAATACCTTAGTTTTAGGAGTGCTAGTAGCCACCTGCAAAATTTGTCTGATTAAAGACAGGAGTCAATGGAAAATTGAAGTTTTCTTTACAGCTCAGTAATATGATAAATTTCCCAAGTGCTCTGGGATGCCAGATTAAACTGTAGTTTACAGGGTTAGGCATTTGTGCCAGGTAGCTGGTATTGTGCTTCCACAAAGCAGTCACACTCCAGACAAATGTAAACTTTACAAGCGCTGACGCTGGAATGGCTGTGTTTAAAGCTACAGAAGTCTAAGAAAAAAATTCTGTAAGGTCATAACATATAAAAACTTGACAGCTAACTGGTAGGGTGAGAAGGTCACAGGGAAGTGCTGGTCACTTGGATGCCTGAGATTGTAAATATCTTTTTGAAATATGACATTTTATGCAGCTGCAGTGAGTGAATAAAAAAAAGAATGAGACATGGGAAAAGATTGAAATGGTTGAGTTACAAGAGATGTAAGTGCTTCTAGTTGTTCAGTTGTTCAGACTCAATAATTGATGATGAGTTTTTCTGAGTCTCTGGGTTGCCATGCGTATAGATGCTCATCACAGCAGCCCTCTGGAATGAGCTCAGGTGAGTTCAGAAGTTGTGCCTCTGCATAGATATATGACTGAGTCTTGTTCAGGTCCTCACCAGAAATCCCCGGTACCATAACTGGTACCATGTTGTGTGCTGTAAATATTTTCTTATTGACATAGGATATTCTGCAAAGTGGGAAAAGACTATTTTACTTAACAAAAATAGGCATGTTCATGGAATTTTGGTTATATGCTATAATTTTGGAGGTTAAAGTCAATACTATAGAAGCTTCTGAGATGTCTGGGCTACCAGCTGGTGGTGTGCAGTGTATCTTCTAGTTAGCTCTGGGCAACACAGTCTTACTGCAGTTCATTCAGGTTCAGCACGTTTGAGAGGGCTGGGTAGGTGACTACCTCCTTGGCCTAGATACACCTGTTCTGCTTGGGATATCCCCTGCTCACGTCAAGAGGAAGATGAAGACATACCGCCTGCTCATTGTCCTTGCTGTGACCTGGTGAATGGACAAATAAGCGTTATCAGGCTTCAGGTTTCCACCTTCACATCTTCTCTCAGTACTGATATAGTAGGTGTCCTGGGTTGAGCTGGCAAAACCCCAACTGTCCAGGACAGGGTGAAAAGGGTTCCTCCTCCCCCCAACCAGCCAAGGGAAAAAGAAGAGGGAGAGAGGAAAAAAAAACTTCCAAAGCCAGGTCTATGCTGAAACTAACTATATGTATTCATACAGAAAGGAGAAAATTAAGAGGATACTACAATATAACACACACTTACACAAGTTATGTATAACAAGAAATAACTTCCCACTTCCCAGTAAACACAAATTCTACCATTTTAACTACAAATCATTCTAGAGATGTTGGTTCTTCAGAGACAGACTTAAGCAGAGAGAAAAGCTAAGAACAAACATTTTACTTCGCTCAGATAACATGATGTTAAGCCGGTGCTCTGAGCTTGGGCCTCCCCATCCCTCCTGGGACAGCAGAGTGTCTTGCTGGCACCACAGCTGTGAAGCAACTGACCAAGCCACACCCACACACCAGCTCTTACCCCTTTTGAGATGATGCAATATGGTATGGAATACAATATTATTGGCTAGAAGAAGTCAGCTGTTAGCTAGCTCAGCCCAGCTCAAGTCAGCTGACAATTCCCAGGCCTAGCTGAACTTTAAAACCTAAATTTAGGCCCACCTGGCTAAACCCATAACATATTCCACCCCTTATTCCATACCATATTACATCACTCATATCTTCAATTTATCTATTCCCGCGCTTAAAGTCTTCGTTCTTTCCAGGGCTGTCTTCCACCCCTCCATAAAGTCTCAGATTTGGCAAAGTGCATAATTTAAATGAGTAGGCAGGTGAGTTTCCTCCTTAGTGAGGCAAAGCATGCATTTAAATCCTATTAAAGCTTGTTGGGATTAATCATATACTTGAAGTTTGGTGGAGTTGAAACACGGAATTGGAAAATTATATTGAAGAAATGCAATTCTGCCTACTGGTTTAACAAAGGACTGACTGTACGCTCATGCTTGTGTGGATTCTAGCTGCAGTACTTTACTGACAAAAATGTCCCAATACAGACAGGTGACATTATTACAGAGGATTGACATTCTTTGCAGGTAGATTAGGATTTAGTTAGATCCTAATCATCTTTATTCACCAGCAAATTTGCCAAAGTTACATCCTAAGCACAAACATGAGATTTTCCTCCAACAAATTCTGGGCCCAGTACAAGCATTTGGCAGAGAGGGAGAAATGTCAGTCTACTCTGAATACAGTTTGCATTTGAAATGGTATTTTCTAAAAACTCATTCTCCTGGTAGATTAACTTTGCTAAAAAAAGTCTCAAGCACTAAGTTTGAGAAGGAAAGTGAAGGGTCATCCCATGCTCAGTGAAAAGATGAGTTGGGTTTGGATTTGTTTAATATAAATATTCTGAGGTTAAACAAACAAACAAACCAACAAACATCGTGAACTGCCTCCCTTCAGCCAACACCATCACTGATTTTCCAATAATTGATGATTCTAAAATTCCCTCTGGGAACAGCAAGTCATGATGATGAGGTGGAGAAAAAAAGCACCATTGCTATTAGGCCCCCTGGGTTCTGTTCTGCCTTGCTCTCTGATGACACAAAGTTCATTTCCTGACTTCTGGAGGGATGAGAGGGGAAAAAAAAAAGAAAGAAAGAAAACAACCCTTAATGCTAAGGAATGAACATGGAGTTCAACTTGAAATATAGGGAAGACAGTCTTTCAAAAGTTGTAGCTGTATTTAGCATCAGAGTTCATGAGATCCACATGTCCCATCTCCTTTTTCTAAAAATCCCAGAGGGGGAAAAAAAATTTATTCTGATAGCCTGGAAAGAAAAAAAATGTCTGTTCATCAATTTCCCCTTTTTTAAGAGATAACCACTGACTCTACCCATATGTTATCTTTATTCTTAGGCACCAATTTTATCATAATTTATTCTGGTATATTCTAAATTTACCATGTTGATTACCACTGTATAAACAACGTCTGGCATTTGCCTCAGTCGAAGAATTGAGGCTGGTGCTGATTTGCAGTAGAGATCTGTGGAAAACTTCAATTTACTGAAGTGGCTGTAATATCAGTACAAACACCAGAGATAGATAGCTAAGGATATGGTAGTTTTAAAAGGAAAAAAGTAAGGATTCCTCTCCTATGTGATGCTCATGAGCCACTTACTGTAATGTATCTGTTTGGAGAGGGAAGTCTAAATGACACGAGGTTAAAAAACATTAGAAAGTGGTCTGCAAGTACAGCTGACTGGACTCTCTCATGGAAAAAGTTGCTCTTAATTCTTCTTAGGAATCAGTGGATAAGGGTTAAGGAAATCTTTATGTAATTACTGCATACAAATGTGAGTAACATGAAAGGATTCTTACAAGGCTGAACTGAAAACAGTCCTATCTTTGGGGACTAAAAGAGATTTAAAAGGAGGACCAAAAAAGAGGAGAGAGTACCTTAACTGGAGATGTTTCTAGTTAGAGGGAAAAAAAATTATTTGATCAATTTGCCAAACTTTATATTTACTGAAAAATAACTGAGACCTCCATGCAAGCAAGTAGAAGGATCAAATTTTATATCTGTTCCCTCAAACAATTAAAAGATGTTTCCCTTCTTCACAGCTCTTCAAACATGATTCTAATTTACATAGCAAATTCTGAAAATAAAGTCAATTTATGAACCAAATTTATAAATAACATGATGAGTTCTTTCATTAAATAGCATGTTCAGGATTTAATTTCTTTATATGATTCTTGAAATCATGTTTCTCTGTTGTCCTGTGCAGCATATTTATACTAGAATACCACTTTGGCCTTAAGACCATGTCTGAACTGTGCCTGACCTTAATGAGGTTGGAGAGCCTAACTGACTTTCTTGACCAGCTCTTTACTCTGGCCTTCTTTTTTGCTGTGAGACATACTCAGAAAAGGTGCAATGTATATGGATTTGTTTTATTAACTAAAAGTAGAATAGCATTAATTACAATATTTAATAGTTTATTCCTGGTTCAATGATGTATCTTCTATTGTTAGGGAGAAAAAAAGAAAAGAAAAAAAAAGACACCAACTTGTCATGTTAGAGCTCTAGCTTGTATGTTAGCTGATTAAAATGAAAAATTAGCTCCCGTTGCGTGTGAAGTCTGCACTGTCATGATCTATGTAATCATGAAAGCTTTTGGGCAAGAAGTGTGTGTATAAGCTTAGTAAATGCATCTTTGGAAGCATCTTAGAGAGTCTGTCTCTAATATTCTGTGGTTTTGTTTGCAATTTTTTATCTTTGTTTAATACTGTTAAGGAAATCCAGACATAAACTATGTTTCTGATTTTCTAAGCTAAGCTAGAAAGATACTTTCAAATTGTTTTCCTCCAAATTGACCCTTTCTACTCATCCTGCTGTACTCTCCTCTTCTCTTGCAGAGATTGCTTAAATTTAGTATCAAAATACAATTCATCGCTAAAAAGCAGCAAAGGAAATGGATAAGGTTATTTGCAGTGACATTAATAAATGTACTGTCCTCTGTTTTCAAAGACACAGTGCATCCCAAGGGGAATGTGGATGATAACTTCTACACAAGAAGCAGTGTCAGAAAATTCCATTTCCCCTTAGACCACAATTGACCTGAGCGATGTGTTAGTTCATTTACTTCCTAAACTCATGACACTTGTTGCTTTGTGGATGAAACTGGATTGAACAAGATCTTGCTGGACTAAATATTGGAATCTATTTTTCATATCTCATCATTCAGTCGTGTCATTTCAGCCTAAATTCAGCATCTTTGATTCTACACAAATAGATGTATCTTCTAAATAGGAACAGCAGAAAAACATAGGGATCTGTGTGTAAATAAAATAACATTTAGCACCACTTTGAAGTTTCTTTTTTGGCTATTATCATATGAGAGCAAACTCAAAGACTTGACACAGTGAGGTGCAGGAACATGCAGTGACCTCTGAGCATGTCATTTCACCTGCAACATTATATTCTTGTAGGTATGCACTCTGTTTCAACCCACTCTCTTTCAACATTTTGCTTTGTTGGAGTGTATAAAGTTTGGTGGATTTCCACATTAAATCCAAAGAAAGTTGCTACTTTTGGTCTTAGCTCTTTACAGGACTATATTCTGAAATCGAGCATTCTGCATGACACAGCAGCAGTATGAAATCTGATTTTATTTTTTTTTCAGTACCTGTCAACCAGGAAATGAGTTTATTGTAAAAGCAGCTGAATTTTTTTTTAACTCTGGCTTGTTTGATGGTGTGCTAAAAGAAAGCAAAAAACTCCTTATAATTGCAGGCCAAATCAGGCTTCCACTTCTATGCAAATGCAGGATAGGAAAGAAAATAAGAATATCAGGACTCCCCAACAGCAGTGGCTGACTCCTTGGCCCCCCAAGCACAGATTTAAACATCCTCATCTGCAGTAGGCAGGTCAGAAGACATTTGGGACAGCCAAAGGTAGCCTTGGGAGATGTTCATGAATCAGTCTGTATAACCCTCTAGAGCAGCTTTACCAAAGTGTGCAGCAACAGTATGACTGTGATTTTCAATCTGCACGTTTGAAGCATAGATAAAAATGAGACTGCATCTCTGAAAAGATAGTTACTTTATCCAGCCAAATAAAAATTAAATGACTTTTACTTTAAAGTGAAAATGTTTTGCCCTCAGCAGGTGTTGCAATGTTTGATAGGCCATATGCTGTGATTCTTATGCCCTCTTTCTCTATTCCTGAATCTTCAACTTGGTTTTCTGCAAAGCCAGCAGTTGTGAAGAATCCTTCTGTCAGTCCTTTCCTGTGTTCTGTTCTGAATAGTTTCTTAATACCCACTTCTTATAATGTTAAGTAAATATTTATAGGAATTGATTTTGACAGAGTAGTTTGAAATGCTAAATTTCTCTTTATGTTATCATAATCTTGTGAGACTTGAAGACAGAAACCTTTGTTCCCACTTGATATCTTTTGAATAATATTCTTCTTAAATATTATATTCTGAATAACCAAGTTAAAATGCCACCTTCTAAATGGTTTGGAGGACTTTTTGGCTGGAAGACAGAGATTGAGTCTTTGTTAATGTGTTGTTTAAAGCCCGGTACTGTGAAATACAGTATTTTATTGAGAATACAGAACAAACACACTCTGACAGGAAAAAAAAAAAAGCTGTGCTAATATTCTGAGATATGGCAGTTTCTTCCGTGGCTTTAGCAGCTAAGACATGTTATTCATACATCAGTTTGGAAAGTATTGATCATTCAGAATGGTATGGTTAGAAACAATATGCGTAAAATACTTACAAGTATTCCATTTCATATCATGTCATGTTTCTAGTAATGCTACTAAGAAAAAGCAAAAGTTCTTTCACAAAATGTAATATAGCCTAAAAATAAATAATATTGTCTTGTAATTTAGTAGTTATAAAAATGTGCTAGCCTTCTACAAAATACTATACTCACTTTCTCTTCACAGACTGCAAGCTAGGAGCCAGGCTAACAAAACAGAGAAAAGGGGTACACTAGCAGATTTAAGACATAAAATAGAAATAGACTCACTGCTTTTGGTGAAGTTACATAACAACTTGTTAGAGACAGAGACTACATAGGAGACACTCCTTACAATAGGATTACATAGCACTGGGTGAGATGCAAGGGGTGATCATTGCTGCAGGGCAGATCATGGCTATCTGCAGTATTGATCATGCTGTTTCATGTGCGTTACTCTGGAAGTCTGGATGACTTGCTATGGCCCAACTTTTCATATGGACTCATGGTCACCTTTGGGGGCTGGCACTGCCCCCTCTCAGGAGTGCACCAACCAACATCTCGGATGTGTGATAATAGGTCAGGAAAAAGCACAATAATGCTGTGGAGTGATTGTGGGGTTATTTTGGTATTGTGTTGGGATTTTTTTCTAGAATGTGGGGAAAGAGTGAGGAGCTGAATAAAGCAGCTTCTTGAGACTATCTGAAGCTATAGCTCAATGAAAAGTACTGAGCAATATGTGCCAGAATATATTTTGAATGAACTACGCTGCAGAACATGATGTTACATGAAGAACTCTTTCTGCATACAGAGTACAAGCCACCATGCTCTGATGCACTGTAGTGAAAATAGTGGAGACAATAACATCACCATTTTGGGGAAGAAATTGTTAGCAGAGGCAGGAAACATTGTCTCTGATTGTAAATAGAATTACAGTAACTAGATCAAGATCTGAAAGAAATATCACAGCTGTCTCCTAGGAGACTGTGTTATGACATTCCAAAAAGGCATGGAGTTGATTTGGGCATCCAAACACTAATCTGGGTACTTCCAGTACAAATGGATGGGGAAGAAACCTGAAGATGCCATAAATAGAATTGGCAGTCAAACAGCCTACATTTCCTGTGAAAATTGGTCTTTAGGTGAAAGCAGAAGTTTCCCCACACCTGCTTTGCATTGCAGACTCATCTTTTTGGAACTTCTCCTTTAAATTTGGTCACTGAACTTTAAGCAGATGAACTTCTCAACTGGCTCACTAGGGCAGAGACAGTTTCTTGAAGGTAAGAGTTTGGTTTCCCAGAATAACATCACTGAACCTGTCTAGTTTTATCCATGCATTGCAAGCCATTTCCACTATGATGAGTCTAAACATAGAAAAAAAAGAGAAAGAATTATCTCAGCCTGTTTGTGTTTTCAGCTTTTAATTTAAATAAGATATTATGATGTCTTTTAACCTAAAGTAAACTTTTGCTGCTTTGACACTGCAAAATGTAATGCTGTAAACTAACTGGATCTTTTCCAGCTTTACCTTGTGTGCCTGGGTTGGCCTAGAACCAGATTTTAATGTTACTATTGGGACTACATTTTCAAAGTAATAAAAAATTAAACAGTAGCAATGTGGTGGTGAGTACATTTCTTTAGTGTAAGACTTCAGTTGGCTCAGATTTCTGTTTCCAGTGACTTTACAAGCAAACTAAATTCCTTCTTTATTTTTTCCTTGGATGACTTACAATCAAACCAGAGCAGGAAAAGTTCAGTATCATAATCTTAGTAATTATTTAATTCTGTGATTCTCTGTCAGTTACACAGAACCAGACTTTTTCAATCAGTGATCTCTCTACTACTATTTTTAATCATAATTTTTGTTGATGAAAATATAGGACCAAAGCTATGTACTAGACCAACTCTCAGTGTAACTTCTATTAGTTTGATTGTTATGGACTGCAATAGTCACAGATAAAATAATGTAATAGTGAGTGAGAAGAAAGCTTTGAGGAAATTTTTGTAACAACTATCCAGCTCTTTCAACTCAGATGTTCTCTCTCCTGAATCTCAAAAGGAAATCTCTATGCTTTCCAATATATTAAAATGTCCATAGGAGTTTTCTGCGTAGGTGCTACATAACATCTGTGCTCAAGGAGTAATATCTGAGCTTCAGTCTTGTGATGTGCTAAATTTAATTATAACTTAATATCCAGTCAGAATAATGGATGCACTCATTAGTAGAGAGAACCCTTTATTTCAAAACTCCAAAAGGACAAATATAAGAGCAAAAAGACAGAAAAGCAAAAGAGACAGAAAAACAAATTTCATTGAGAGGAAAAACCTTACATCTTAAAGGTCTCATCCTGCACTTTGAATACTGTTTATTATCAGTGGAAATGTTAGACAGTCCTGGACAAAATGTTGGAAATCCGGAGACATAGTGATTTTTCTTTGCTTGTTAATTTCTTTGATCTTCACAGATTTTGGCAGTGTGGGCCCCAAGACATACACAGTGTACCAGCAGTGCTCCCAAATCTGCAGTACACAAATTGCTGCCCTGAGCTGCAGAACGGGCTGAGGCAGTGCCTCTACCTCAGCAGAGGTCACAGACATAGATGCTTTCAGGTGTCCTCCCACAATTACAGTGCTCATGAGCATATTACTCAAGATATTTTATTTCCTGCTCCAGCCCTTCTTACACTTGATCCAGTGCCATGAAGTTTTAGCAAGCTTCATTCTTGCACAGATGAAATAAAGAGATGAACATCCTTGTAAGCTAAGATCAAGACTGTCCCACAGGTAAAAATGGTAGAAGATAATCCAGGATTCCCTCCCCACTTCTAATCAGGCCTTTTTTTTTTTTTTTGTGCTGCTTTCCCAGACATTTTTTCAAAGCATCCTGCTCTAGTGTCACATTTTAAATCCACATGCAGTTGCTGTTCTTTCCACTGACTTTAAAGAGCTTTGGTTCAGGCCCTAAGTAAATAATGAGAATTTCTTCCACCTTAATTTATGTTTAATTTCCAAACTAATCATTTATGTCTTTCATCTTTGTCCTTTATATTTTTTCATGACTCTGCTTGTTATTTTAAGGAAGTGGTAATATATACAGCATCTATATATACAGGCTGTAATGTAAGTATACTCCCTAAAGTCCAGTGGATTGTCTTGGTGAAGGGATGAATATATAATTGTAAGAAGCTCTTTAGAGTTCATCCAGAATGCATAGTTGCTCATTATATTGTAGCCTGGATTCAGTCAAAGGTGTATATAATAGTAATTTAAGATTTTTCTTTTTTTTTACCAGTGCAAACCATGATGAATGGTTTGGAAAAAATGCATATTCTGGGAGGACAAAAGCACTCTGTTAGTCTCCAGTTTGCTGCTTAAACCTGTAAATACAAGAAAATGTTAATAGATATTCAGCAGAAAGTTAAAGACTAAAACTAGTTATCTCATCTACTGACCAAGGCAAAGTTTTTCCCAACTGTTTTTCTGGTGTTCAATCCCAAAACTAAGTGGTTTTAATACCGTTCCTGTGCATATGTGCATTTATGTGAGGGCCTTTCAGTACAAAATCACATCACACTAGAGATATTGGCTTCACCCTTCCATTTTCCAAATTAACTGTTGTCTATGAATGATATCATCACTGGTATGCTGTCTGTAGGCTGTTTTTGCTATGACATGAAGTGGTTTGCATAATACTGTACATTTTGTCATACACTAGCTCTCATTTTCATTTCTGAGTTGAAGGATAAATATTGCCTTTGGAAAGAGTGGCAGCAGAGGAAAAAGAGCACCACACATCAGAGATTGCTGTGGTTGTCGTGCCTTAACAAAGAGTCCTGTGAGGTGTTGATCTGGATGCACCCCACTGCCCTGTAAAGATGGAAATTAAGGGCCTTCATTTGAAGTAACCTTTGTTGAGACAATGTTACCCTATCTCCAAAGGCGAATTTGTGTTCCAGATGCCTCTTCCCACTGCTGGTGGAGAGGACCTGTGGTTAGCTAGTGTCTTCGCAAGGTGGGATTTATCAGAAATTTGTGCTACTGGGAGGAGCAATACCAATCTAAGGGCAAAAATAGTATCTAGCTGTCACCTATGTAAATGTGACCAAGGCATATAGGGAACACATATGAGAATTAGAGTATGGACTACTACTACAATGTGGTACATAAAATCCTAAGTATATAGACCCTTCCACTATAAGACTTAATGCTTTCTTTCACTTCTGTACTGACCTAACTTTTGGAATAAATTAGGACCACTTGTTAGCCTTTCCACTTCTTTAAGTGACACGCTGAAGTGGTACATGGTTCTTTTTTTTTCAGAATTTTGTTTGGTTGGGGTCTTTTGAATTCATATATATTTTAATAACATTTAATAACTGCCACTTATGTGTTTTCCTAGTGCTGGCAAAGCAAATAAGAAGATCAAGGATTGAAACAGTCCAGTGGACACATGTAGAAATGATTGTTGGTATATGTCCTTTGGATTTGAAATATGGGTCTTTGGGAGAGGAAGAGCAAGGAAGGGAAAATAATGCCAAGTGTACCAACTCCCTAGAAAGCCAGAAACAAAGGGTAGAGGGTAAGGAATTATTCCTTGTATTACCTTTTAACATGAGATCTGTACTGCCTGTTCATATACTATCCTCTTCGTACAGACCTCAATGATTCAATTGCGTCATTTGGGGTTTATTTAAGAAAGGAATGAGACAAAAAAAAAAAAAAAAAAAAAAAAGAGGCCCCCTGGATTGTGAGGAAAGTGTTTAACTTCAACTATGTATAATTCAAAAGAAGGACCAGGGAAATTATCCAGACCAAAAAACCCTGCTGGGTATTCTGAATTAAGCGTGCACAGCATCCTCTCTCCAGATGTGCCTCTGTGAAGAACTAGACTGGAAAAAAACCTTCATTTTAATACTCTTTGGGCAGTTTCAGGGTGCAATTTTATTTAAAAAATAAACCAACTTAACAGATGACTCTGCTATAGTACCCTGTTTAAAAGTTCCTCTTCAGATTTCACTGTGGTCTTTCTAGGGATAGGCTTCATGGCTTTTATGTTCACTGAAAAATGCTGAGTGGATAGTTTCAGTTTGTGCATGAATTAACTGTGAAATACTGTTGTTGTTTATGCAGCAGCTACCTGTTCTCATGATCCTGCTGAAATATAGACCTTATTCTATGCAGCTGTTGCTGCAGGCTGAGTGTGCTTTTGAAATAGTTCTTGCTCTGTGTATCTAAAGAGTTGCAGTATTTGCTTTTCTCTTGATAGCTCTCTAAGATATCTCATTTAACCATCCAGTGAACACATCCACATCACGCTATGAAGTTCTGGCTAGCTATAACTGTATAAATAATTATTTATCCAAAATAATTGAAAATGGACATGGAGAGTGACTTAATGAGAACATCTAGGCACCAGATTTGAACTGTAAAAGAATTCAGTTGATCTGTTTCAATGTAGAATATTTATTAACCTACTTTTGTTTCTGTTATAAACCCAGCAGTTGGTGTGGCCTTCAAGTTCAATATGTATATGTTCATTTCTGACCATTCAGTAAAAGTAACCGAAAAATCACAGACACTGTAAAGCAATTATTTGAGATCCTACTGAGCACAAAAGATCTAACTTACTTTTTTAGACAACAGAGACATAGATGCTTGAAATCATGCCCTTCAATATCCATTTCTTTCATTTAGTGTAAAAGATAACTTAGACAACAGCTTTTGCTGTGGATGTAACTGTGAACACATAACTAGTATGTAAATCTGATTGGATGATTCCGATACTGATAAATTAAATAATAAAATACAAGATACAAACAACATTTGCTGTTGTAAAAGGAGTCTGAGTGAGGGTTTATGTGTTACTTCAAAACTGAAGAATTATAGATGATTTGAGGTAATAAACTCCAGGCAGAAAGTATCCTAGTTTGCAGGATAACAAAATAGCAAAGGTTAATTTGGCATGCCCTGAAGAACAGACATGTTTGTGTTACTGGAACATACACCTTTAGCTGCTGAAAATTAATTTAGCTGATGGGTAGGGTCACCGGAAAAATGTCTCCTGTCTTTTTGTTTGAACTGTTACTGTGAGTGCAGGTGACTCAGATATGGGCCAATAAAAAAGACTTCCTAGTTATTTTTTAACTCTGTCTTGCTTATAAATTCCCAAAATAATGTCTGAGATTATCTGTGTGAAGTTAAGCAACAAGAAGGAGCATGATAATGATGGTAAACCCACTGGTACTCATGTACAGCCTTGTAAAGATATATCTACAGTTATACAGCCTTTCAGCACTTTGTACCAAAGATAAAATGTCATGTGACTATATTACTGTGAGGGACAATATTTTAAGCTAAATCCCCAGCCATGGAAACACCTTCACTGAAACCTGGAGACATTTTCAAATAAGAAAGTTCATGTTCAGGTGTCTTTGCCCTAAAGCATGTAGGATTCTTCAAATTAATCATAGGGTCCCCAGAGATAGTTTGACCAAGTCTAGAGACTGGGCACTTGGCTTTGCTCCTCATAAGTTAAAACATATCTTAACTTTTTAAAAGGCGGAGGGGAGAGAGAGGGTAAGCCTCTTCCTTTTTTTTTTTTTTCTTTTCTTTTTCTTTTTTTTCTTTTTTTTGTTTTCCATGAATGAAGAAAAGAAACCAGGAGAGGAGAATTAAAGCAGAGAGATCATTCTGTGCATGGCAGTACCACACTGTAGCCTGGCTCCAAGACAGATGAGGCTGTTGCAGCTAAGGTAGAATTCTGTAGGAATTGTGCATCTTGTCACAGATACTGGAAAGAGATGAAACAATCAGGGAACAAAAAAAAAATACGCTCATAGTGAGTGCTTTCTTGAGAACCCCTTTTCGGATGTTTTCACTCCCCCAGTTGAGAGAAACAGCAAAGCATTCAAATGCTAGTACTCTCAGTAAGATTTATCTTACAATTTCTTATGTAAACTAATATGAAAGACCCATGGCCAGCATTTCAGGGGTACTGAGTCCTCAATACTACTGCTGAAAAATTTCAGTCCTGACTTACAGAATCTATGTATATTGTATATACATATTGATATATGTATATCTATGTCAAATTTTTCACAGTACTATGTATGTTAAGATTGTCTCAAAAATTTGTGAATGGTCCTGACAAGAATTTTTTGTTTCTCTATGTGGTTAAAAATACAAGTAATTTCAGTGGTCTTAATAGTAAGGTGGCATGAAAATGAATCTG
This sequence comes from Pithys albifrons albifrons, assembly GCF_047495875.1. NCBI lineage: Eukaryota > Metazoa > Chordata > Aves > Passeriformes > Thamnophilidae > Pithys > Pithys albifrons. The sequence continues at coordinate 38,307,165 of NC_092462.1, forward strand.
CAAAGTACTCCATTAAGCTGGGTGTGAGGGAGGAAGGTGAAAGTGGGCATAAAAACATGAAGTTCATAGTTTTCCTTTCAAAGTAGGACTAGATAGCATGCCTCTGTGTAATGTTTAAGCTTACAATCAATGCAGAAGACAAAAAAAAAATACAGTATTATGATTTCACCAAATAATACAGGAGTCCTGTATTATTATTATTATTATTATCTGATGCAGGATCATAGAATTAAAGCTGGATAAAAGTGCAGTTGCACAAAGAAGAAACTGATATCCATAGATCACATGAATTCAGACAACATTTTTCTGGCATTTCCAAACTTAAGCCACCAACCTTTGTATTTGTTGAGTATCCTCTGAGCATACAAGTAATATAGTGTTTCCCATTTTGCTCAAAGTATTGTGAAGGGTTAGTTTTGCGTTTACTTTTAATAGTTTGAATGTTTAGATTTAGGAAAGTCAAGCTCTTTCAAGGAAACCTCATACACATGATAAGAACCCCATCATTCCTTGGCATTCTTTTGTTATAAATAACCATGTTACAGTTCTGTCGGAGATTATCTGCATCTAAATGTAAAAAAAATATTTGTTAAAGCTGAAATGTATGATAGCACTATTAACACTCATAGAAGAAATGTATAGACCTTTAAAATATTTAACTAACCCTGTATTGTACTAGGCCAAAAATTCAGAATATGCTGTTTGGGTCCCTCAAATTCCATTTTTGTACAGGCTAAGTATGGAATCTGAGAGACATGTAACTATATCTGGTGTGGCTTTTGTGAAATCTTATAATTAGGGAAATTAATTGTTTCTTTATTTCCTATTTGCTAAAAATGAATGACTGATAGTCTGTATGGACGGGGGAAGTGCACTGTTCTTTATTTGTATTTTTATAGTGCCTTTAATTATAAATATTGGCCATGAGAAAAGGTGTCTAAAGACATTCTGGAAAAGGATACTGTGTAAAACTACAGCACTTGAGACAATAAATATACTATGAACTTGGAAATTATGTAGTTTCTTTGAGGTTGCGCTATTGAGGGTGATGATTAAGTTCTTCAGTATGGAAAATGTAGCAATTTATTCTGTCACCTTAGAAATATTGCATCTGCATAGAGAAGAGGTTGAATTATTCTGAAATGTGCATGGAGTGCTTTCCTGAATATGGTTTTGGCACATGATATGGCAAAAATTTAACACTACTGTTCTCTTGATTCTGTGTCCTGGTGAAGTCAATATAAAGCTTTTATAGTTACAGAGTGCCTCAGAATTTGGATCAGAGCTTTCAAAATTTAGCTTCAGAAAACTAAACATATGGGCTTACAAATAAAGCTTAGAGAACTGTGGAGAGTCGTATCTGTGTAAATCCAGATTGTGTTTCACCTCTTTGTTTCATTTCTGTGCACAGAGTACACAGCATTCTTGATAGTTGCACACACAGCAGCCTGTTAAATTTGTTGGTATCATTGTACTTTCTCATAAACATGAGTTTTTTCATGAAAGTAATTAATGAACGTGAGATTACATTGCAGAATCTTAGCTGGTGAAGAGATAAGAAAAAAGCTGCAAGATAAATATGTCAATATCATTCCCGAAGTAGAATGAAAATCTCAACTTCAGCAATGTCAACAAAACCATGTTTCTCTTCAGACTTAATTTCCATGAGAAACTATGTTAAATTAAAACCTTCCAGTGCAGTGTCCTTCCATTTTTTGCATTTTATTACCTAGAGATCAAACGGTTTGACACAGCAAAAATTCTAGTGAGTTAGGAAGAAATGCTGATTGGTTTGTTGGCTGGTGGCCGGGGTAATGTTATGACCGAGTAATTATGTGTTCTGGACAGATGTATTAACCAGGCTTCGAGCTGGAGCCACTGGATATTATTTTAGTCATAAGACTAGAGGAACTGAATCATTTTCAAAGAGCTGGCTGGCTGACACTGCTTTAGTGATGCCTGTTCCAATGATTCTCTGGCAACAACTTCCAACGCTGCACTTATGACACAGTAAACAAAAACTACATTAAAGGTTTGTTTTTTAATCATAGAGAAGTTGAATATTTCCACTGAGCTTTTTTGCTATTTATCAAGAAGCACTGAAGGTTTTTGTAAAGCTTCCACCCTGGTTTCTCTTAAAAACAGGGAGCTGTTTAGCAAAACTCTTTTAGATCTGGTCATAGTAAGAATACTCCAAGGTTTTTATCAATTCATTGACTTCTTATCTCTAAACCTGCTGTGTCATGTTTGTTTAATCCCTCACTTTGTGAGGTGTGTAAGAATGGCAGGTTTTTATTGGACTGACAAGTAGGATGAAGGAGGCTTATATTGTCAGTCTCAAGTTCAGAGATTATGAGATTTCTCCTGTTCTGGTAAGTAATAACATTATTTTGCAAGATTCTGGAGTATTATATTTTTAGGTGAAGAAAGAAGTTGGAAGGGAAAAAAATCTCTTAAATGCAGTCTTTGCTGAAAAAAAATGTAACTATGACAAATAAAAAAAGGCATAATGTGTGCATACATTAATAGTTAATATATCCTAAATATGATACTTAAAATATTTCAGCAAGGTTTGCCACCTGACAACCAAGCATTGAAAGGCCTTTGAGTTTTGAAGACAAGTTATTTTATTAATTTTTAAGCCATTTGATTTCTGCATTTTCTAAATGCACATTGCCAAAGTGTTAATTTTCAAATACACATTGTTGAGGTTTGTTGTTTTGAGGGGGTTTTGGTGGGGGGGGCAGAGAGTGGGTCTTGTGTTTTTCATAGTTCTAAACTGGTTCTTTCCCAAGGACACAACATAGAACAAGAGTAGCTCTTCATAATGAAGCGGGAAAGAGTCTGTTGTTTTGATTTCCCTCTGCAGTGATGGATTATGAATGTAAACTGTTATGTAAGGTCATTTTGAACATTGCCCTGGAGGCGGTATGTCAAGGGAAGCATAGCAAACAAGTCAAAGATTCCCTTTCTTGGAATCACAATGGATTGAAATGAAGAAGGCTCTTTTCTGCCCTCAGATTATAAGGGCATAGAATGTGACTAGAAAAATACAAATCTGTACCTAGAGGCCTGGAAGATGATTACAGGAGTCTTGAGAAATTTTATTTTTAGGTCTCCTACTTGCTCATTTAACTGTGGTAAATGGCAGACTCTCTGTGCTTCAGGTTCAGCTTTTGTAAAGCACAGGCGATAAAGTGTTGTGGTTGGCGACAACTACCACAGTACTAAATGTCTGAGGCTCATTCATTGTTTGGTTTAGGGGTGCTATGAATAAATGAATAGTAAAAAAACATGACAGAAAGAGTGTGCTATGGCCAAATGTAAAAGAGAGATCAAAACTCCCTTCCGAAATGTGCAGGGGTAAATTATCCCTGTCTCTGGTGATTCATGTTGTCTTTTGATGGTGTGTGTGTGCTGGAGTGCCTTATAATTTGTATACCCTGACCAATTATGGAGGATCAATTTGGTCTGCACATTTGTCTTCCTCCCAACTCCTCTTGGCAAAAGAGGGGTTTGTCTGCAAACTTGCTTCCCATATACACCTCAGCTGCCAAAACCCCAGAGTCAGCTTGCTAAGACAGTGAACAAGGAAGTGAGATCCTGAGGATGTATTTGTTCTCTTTCTTCATCAGGATAGCAAAATGTTTCAGAAAGCATAATGTTTCCCTCTGAAAAAAAAAGAAAAAAAAAGGGAAAGATACAGTAATTGGGCTCCCGTACAAATACATATTTTATAGTTGCTTTGTTTTCTTAATATTTTTAATAAATGATAACTTGTGACTAATGCAACATCAAATATTGCAAATTTCTCTGTATTCTCTAGCTTGACAGAAACTTAGTGAACAGCAGACAAACAGATGCTTCTTTAACATGGAACTGCTGAGGGAGGACTCAAGGGATACCTACATGCTTCTGTTTCGTTGCCAGTTCAGTCATTGCTCTGTTTTTGAAGAATCTTTCTAGTCCAGGGAAGACTTGAAAGAAAGTAAATATTGTTTTCCCTTTCAGAATCAGAAAGGGAATCAGAAAAGCATACCCTTAATTTTCTACATAAGTCTTCATGCTCTGCATCTTAGAGTGTATCTATGCATGTGCAACTGTCTAGGTGTGTGCATAAATGATTCAGATGATAACCTGAAAGCCATTCAGTAGAAGACTAACAGAAATAAATTAAAATCTCAAGTGACACTTATAAATTTGTTCAACATTCCCAGTGTGTCTGCGTCTGGGCAAGAAAAATCTGAAAATGCCTTCAAGACATGTTTTCTTCAATAGGCCAAACCCAAAGCATCCTAAGCCAACAACAGACTCTCCATTTCCATTTGTCTGATTTGAAATGGGTTCAGTGGATCCAACAGGTTGATGTAATGAGAAGCTAAGTGATTTCATATGCAATAAATAAAATTCTGCTGCTGTACATGTCTAAATTATGCTAATTTAAATCCCCAGAATGCATGAGTGCTCAACAGTTATTAATTCCTTATCCAAAATAATGAGCTTAAATTTTGAGATGAAGTCCCTGGAAGATTTATGGAAAATGTCTCCTTTTCTTTAATTGGAAGAATTTGGCTTGTTTTTTTTTTTTTGTAAGAGTAAAAATAAACCAAATCTTTCTGATTTAGACAAGATTTCTTTTCTTGTAGTTAAATTTGAGATGTTAACACCAAAGTGTACAGCCCAGAGGCAAATATGGTAATGGTTTATAGATTACAATAGCTATTATCCTATTTACTCTGAGAACAAGCTATGAGCTCTAAAAAATTAACAGTATAATGACTAAATATATTGGAACCTAGACCAAACGTTGTTTTCTAAAGTTTAAAAGTGTAAGGTCATGGCAGTTCAGGCTGGCACTCTTTCAATAAATTGTGCTGACAATTGTGTCAGTTTGCTATAATCCTTGGGCTACATTATACATTATCCTACAAATTGCTGTAAATGGAAATAAACAATGGTGCTCAGGGGACTGACTTAGCCCACACAGAGCAAAATAACCCAATCAGAGTGCAAGGGAAGATCATAGCTTTTATCCTTCGTTTAATTTATTTAATGTGTTTGTACACTACTAAGTCTATGAAAAAATATTGAAGTATATTCTCAATTGGATATATGGATGAACACACGGAAATGGGATGGATAAATACCCACAAGCATTAGGACCAAAAATACATGATTTGGGGCATTTTGAATGGTAAATCATCCACTGATACAATTCTAAGAGCTGAGAACCAACAACATATTTAGACAGCATTTACCAAGAAGTGACATTTCACTGCTTTTTTGATATTTGAAAGTCAGTGGGAGGAAGGAACTGCTACCTTGAAAGAAATTAAATTCTGCTCATCTGCAAGTGGGTGGCATCTTTACTCCTTTAGTCAAAGCAGCTCTTGAATCCTAGTTGGCTTATAATTTCAGTTTTAAAACTTTAATGAATACAACATTTAATACCTCCCATAAAACTAAAAGCATTTTCATCTTGTACACAGGACACAAGTGAAACCAAGTGCCACCTCTCCTTACCCTACTGTGTGTTCTTGCTGCAAACACACAAGTTGGTCTGGTGCTGGGCTGCTAGGTTGCTTTGGAGTGATTAAATCCTGTGTGATTTAGAGGCTGATTTGCTTTGCCCTGTTATCTTAGAAATAGAAATGCTTTTTTTTTTTTTGTACTGGCAATAGTCCTGATAGAGGTATGTTATGAATACAAAGGAAAGCAGGCTATCAATGAAGATACTTTTGTTTGGTTTTGAAACAAAACAAAACAAAAACAACAAACAAAAACCACCCAAACAACAAACAAACAAACAAAAAACCAACAAAAACCCAACAAATCTTGGTTCTAGTGGTTTAGGGATGAGGATGTTTACAGGATAATTTGAGTGGAGACTAAAACAAGGGGAACACTTTCATCCTTTCTGATAAATAGATGTTTGTACAGCATCATGAAGATGAGAGACATGATAAGTGTTATTAATTAATATTATTTCAAAATAGTTATAAGATATTGATAATATTTATATATTTATGACAACAAAAATATTTCAATATCAAAGTGAATTATCCCAGAAAAAATGCCAAGCTTTTGATCTGCTTATACATCACATCAGTGGAAACTTTTTCCTTTCAACCTAGAGTTACATTCAAAAGCAGAAAGATATACAGCTGACGTTTCAAACTGAACGACACTACGATAAACTAGGGTTTCTCTAGAAGATAAAATACATCATAAATCGGTGTAACACTTACCTCATTTTAAATATTACTGTCTCCTTTTATCAGGTAACACTATATAACCTCCCTTTACCTCCTTTCTTCCCATATTTTATTTGGTATATTAATTCTGAACAATGATCACAACCAGAATTTTTTTAATTAAAATCAAATATATGGCTTTAGAGGCTTAGGTTATCTGATAAAAATATTTTAATTAAAAGTATACTGATTCTTTTGGCTCCCTGATGAATTGACAATAATTGAAATGTACAGTGTTAATTTTAATCTGCAGACAGTTGTTTAAAGGAATAATTTTTACCCTTTTTCAAAGTAAAAAATAAATATGGAAAAAGAAACGCCTTAAGGGAAAGAGGTAACTGTGGCCCAATGATCTTTTTATTGCAGACTGTCAAAAAAAACCATTATTGGATAAAGCTTATTACATTTACTTATAAAGTTATTTTATTTTATATTTCTAAGGATTAAGAAATACTTCTATGACAGCAGTTACTGAGTTGTTTCTATTTTCATTGTACTCTGCCTCTAGATGAACTTTAAATCTCTTGCAAATATACTTTCTGCACAAAATGCTGATTCCATCATGATCAATTGTGAAAGATTTCACTAAAGTGAGGATTCATCCCTGGGTCTTGCCCCGAGGAATATGAATGTAACAAGTACAAATTTCAAACTGAGAAAACTATTTGTATGTCAGGAATGTGGCTGCTGTGTAGAAGCTCTGCAACATCCCATTAGAGAAATGTGGTTTGAGGAGAGGATAAGAAACAGCACTCTAACACCTAAATTAAAAAAAAATCAAGATCACACAAAAACCAAGAAAGAGAAAAGAAATGTCAATTTTTTAAATATATTTGTTTGTTTATTTATACTGTAACCCACTGTCAGAATAACTTTTTTCTGGTATTTTTGAGAAGTTCTGGGTCAAACATCTATATGAAAATTGATTCTAGTATGATCTTTGTAAGACAGGTCAGAAGCTAGGAGTGGTAAATTATTTTAAACGGACATATATTTTAACATGAATTTGAAAGCTGGGACTGAAGCAAAAGTATAGATATTGAGTGGCAGCTACTATATAAAAGTTTCTGCATAAGAAAAATTGGAAATGCCAGAAACATGTGCTTAAGTTACTACAGTTTTTTTTTTCCTTTTGAAATTGTTGAACTTAATTAGATATTAATTCCAGGTGGGATGTTGCCTGGAATTCTTTCATTTATAATGATTGATTTTTAAGATCTAATCCATTTTTATAAATCACTGTATGAGCATGACTCCATTCAGAACAGAGATTTAAACCTATTGTGACTGTTCTGACCTTAAATATTATGCAACCATGGAATAGACAGTAAAAGTTACTATGGGATACTCTTACAAATAAATAAATTAAATAATTTACACTTTTACAGAAATTTGAAATGTCTTTATTTTCTAAGGCTGATGATGATTACTCAAAATTAACTTGCTACAATAAAAATCAAATAAATTCAAATAAACTATCATGTTTCGGTTTAGGTTTCTAATGTATCAACTTAGGTTGATCTACACATTAAAATGAAACAAAAATATTAAAAGGCTTGGAAATAGACAGAATCTGTGTGTGCCACTGAATACTACAGAAAAGTAAAAGCTGTTCCTGTGCTACCCACATTAACAACAGCATAAACTAGGTGCAGTAACAGACTAAGTACACTGAGAGTGTGTGTGCAAATGTCAAGATGTGAAGGGTTACTCTCTCCCTTTAATGTGCCTTCTCCCTAAGCAAGCACTTTATTTAGGCAATTTTCAGAAGTGTGGGACACTGTCCATTAATATTGTTGGCCAGACTTCACTAGGGGGCTAAATAAGATCCTGAGAGTTCAGCTGTGGGCATATACCTTTAAAAATTTTGTTCTGCAGTGTTAACCTTTAAAAATTTCTTAATTTATGCACAGTTGATTACTGTCATTCGTTCCAGATCTTGCAAATACTCCTGGAGTCAAGCTTATTCTTGTGAGTTGTGTAGATAGTGCCTAAATATTTTTCTGTGTATCAGTTTTCACTTTGCACTGTGATCCTCTAGTAAGGAAAGGAGGAAGATTTATTTTTGCACACTGTTTCTTATTTTTTATTATATTTCTGTAAATGTTTTGTAAGTTTTAATAAGATTTGTAAATTTTCAATATTTCCTGATAATGGGTGTTTAGGGTGTGAGAGAAGATGAAACTTGAGTTGGCAAATCAATGAAATCACAAACCAGAAATTTTAGAAACAGGTAGGTAACTGATTTTAATTCCTTGACATTAAACTAAAAAATGTTGGTTTCTGAAGTGGTGTTGCTGTTTTCTCATCATTTAATGTTATAACTTGACATTTTTGCCTTTCTTATACATACCTAATTATGATTGGGTAACCATAATAACAGAATTAATGAGGTATTCTGCATAAATGTTTTAAATCAACACTAATCCTTAGTTAATAGTATTCTTTCTTTAGGATAAAATGCCTCTGTTATCAGCTTCCTAAAATGCTTATCAGTTGGTGCTTTTTAGTCTCTTTTAGCTGTTTAATAGCAAAAAATAAATGAAAATCAGTGTGGAAATGTTGCCTCCACTAGATCAGTGGCTTGGTTTAGAAGCAGGCTTGTGGCAACCAGGCATCCAATGGCTTTTACTTGTCATTCATCTCATATCTATACTGTTTGCTCCATAAGACAACAATAACAGACAATATGATGAAACTTGAACTGCTTAAATGTTTTGTCAGCCTGTGCTTTTCTTGAGTATAGTTTGAAACAACATACTTCTTATCTCCTCTGGTTGGTTTTTTCCGCCCATTTTTTATTATCTTCCTTCACAGAAGGGTAACATTTGTTTCTTTATTTTTGCATATGAATTTACTGCAACAGATAACAGGATATTGCAGTCTTTGTGATGATTTAAAAGCAAGGAAGAGTTCTTTTTTTTTTTTTTTTTTTTTTTTTTTTTTTACATGCTGTTTCTTTACCTCCTTTGCTTTTGGTTTTGCTTGTGTTGGATTGACCTGCACATGTGCTGTAGACAGTCTTCTGGCTTGTATGCATGCACACACATGTGGTGCATATACCAAGAGGATCTACCACAAGTGTCTGCATGTATTCCTACAATTAAAACTGCTCTCTTTTGAAAAGAGGGCTTATTGACATGTGTCACTACAAACAAACAAAAAAAATATTCCCGATCTCATAATCAGCATATCCTGAGAGAGAAATGCGCAGAAGCAATATTAATATCTGGGAGAGTGTTCTGGTTTTGTGACTGCTTTTCACTTCCTGTTTCTCTACAGGAGAAATCCCAGTACTGTGTGGGGTAGTCTTTCAGCTTTGAAAAACATACACACCCTCTGCAGTGACTGCACCCTTAATACGTGCCTGCTGCATATTTTGATGGTGAATCAACATGTATCATTAAGATAATTTTTGGTTTTCTGATATAGAAGCAGAAATAATCATATGGAACACAGAAAAATGATATTTCTATTTACTTTTTCACCATTTAATATAGCAATGGAATAGTCTGTTAAATGAGGACATTGACCTGTTTATTCTTAACGTCTGTGAATACTTTCATTGTTTTGAAAAAAAAGTCTTAAAAAGTTTCAGAGGAAAATCATATTAATTCTTTTGAGATAACATTTATATTTTTGGTTATATGTAGATAAAAATGAAAACACATTAAGTTATGTCTGAGTACATATTTTGTTCAGAAATTAATAGTACTAATGAAATAGTATTTTTCTTAAGCAGGAATAAAGGAAAACCTTTTAAATACCACAAATATTGCCACCAAGCTTTGCATTTTATAAGCCTCTGTCTGACTTTATACAATTTTACTCCCCCATCAGAAGAAAAATGGATCCACTTCTAACTGTGCTTTCCTGCTAAAGGTATGAAAAGTTGTTAAAAAGGAAATATAGGATCAATTTACTGTTAAATGTATTACAGAAGTAAAATGTTAAAATGCTGCAATGGTATGTTGGAAGCATTTAATTTTGATAGGCATGATATATAGCTAGGGAAGTAAATGTACTCAAATAATTATGCTGTCTTTGAAAGATTAGGTAATTTAGAAGTAGATTATCCAATGAGACTGAAGTAGTAGTTGTCGAATTTTCAGGAAGCAATTAAGCAAGCAGAGGGTCTCTCTTTTTTACTGGCCGTTTCTGGATTACATAGTGATTATGAAGAGAGACAAGAAAAATGACAGAGCAGGCTAAACAGCACATCAAACTCCCCTTGAAGAAAGCTTTTTTTTCCCAAAGTGGTTTTCTGAATTACGAATAAGATAGGTAATATCTTGGGATACTTTTGGTGCAGATACATGAGAAATTATGCCCTTTGGAAAGGCAGGAGACACCATAGGCAACTAAATTTTTTTAATACCTCTCAATGAAATCTGTATTACCCCAAAAGACTACTTTCCTGTTTAGGGTTTGGACGAGGGGTTTTTTCCCTTCCCCTCCCCACACTGTTTTGGGGATTTTTTTCTTTGTTTCTTTCTTTTTTTTTTTTCTTGTTCTTTTTATTTTATTTAAGGTTTTTGTTTAGACCTCAGCTCTTCTGGTTGGTTGCCATCTGGCACTCTGCCTTTTCTTTCTAAAAGTGGGGCCACGATATCTTCTCCAGCTGTTGTTGGTGCTGCCCGAGCCTTCACACAGCTCCACAGCACTCACAGAGCACCTCAGTCCTTCTTGGGTGTACACAGACCCATTTCATAATGCTCTGATTTTTTCAATTTGCATGTTGGAACATTAAATAACTACTTTTGGGTTTCTCAGCAAGATTGATTATGTCAGGTAATGAGCTTGGGTCTCAGTTTTGCAGGCTAAGAAATTTCAGGGCCTGCCCCTTGGAGCAGAAGGCAAGAGTCCAGAGTAGAGATGCAGTACGATGATCAAAAACCCGCCCACTGGGCAGTGGAAACGGAGCAGGGCTGTGTCTTTTGATTTTGTAAATTCTTATGTAACCGTCTTAGGAATCAGTCCTTGAGTATCTATGTAATAAGTGCTGTAAAACCAAGACGTTTTCTGACTTCATGAAGATGAGAAAAATGAGTGTTCAGCCATTAAAATGGCTTTCATCTTTATTCTCAATTTTTCATCCGTCTTTCTCAATGTATTTCTGTAGAACTAATGCAAGAGAAGAAATCACAACGGTAGCATCCGGGAAGGTGAGGAATTAGATCAGATCACTGCTGCTGGTTTCTTTGAGAAATAGGCAGCAAAAAACACTCCTGACCTTACACAAGACTTTAGGAAACCTCTCATAGTGTTCTGTGCCTGGATTTGCACCACACAAAGCCGTAAGGGACCACCTGGGACCACTTGACTGGCCTCAGAAAAAGAGAAGAGTAATCTAAGTATTTTGAATAGCCAGACTGACATTACAATTGCCTACAAGTAGTCACTTCTCTCTTGACTTTTTCCTGAGGCATGAAATTTCTCCTGGGAGCATTCTGCAGACCTTGGCCTTTTCAGTTTCCTAAAGAGCTAATTGTTATGCACATCAATCAGTGCTTCAGCCACTCTCTCGAATAGTGCTAGGAGTAGTGTGGAAACTTTCCATCTTGAAAACAGAGCCAGCTTTCTTTACTTTATTTTTTCATATGATAGACTAATGCAAGATTTCTCCTCAAGACATAAGGATTGATATGTGTTCACCTTCCCTGTTCACTGCTTTAAACTGCAGTATGTAGACTTCTGATTAATGTTGCTAACTACTGAACACCTGCTGCTGTGTTCCCTTAAGAGGACTGGAAGTCACTGATGGGATCTCTTGGAATCTATAGTTTCCTGTGCAGCAAATAATCTGATAACAATTCCATAACTAAATCTTATAAATGAACTGCAAATTAAATGTCCATTTTCATTTTAAAATTTTAAAAAATTGGAATTTGAGAAATTTAGAAGAATTTTTTTTACAATTTTTTAAGCAGTCACCTTAAATGTTTTCACTTCCACACTTAATGGGTGGTTAATTTTTTCTCAAAACTAAATTACCTTTTTTATTATTATTTCATCAGCTTTTTATTATTATTTTATCAGCTTTTATTATTATTTTATCAGCATTTCTATGTGAAAACCGTATTTTCAAAACACTGTATCTGGTAGCTGGAAAATTAAGATAGTAGGAAATTATGACAGTAGATGAAGGTGATAGTTATTTTTCTTAAGACTTTCCAAGGTCACAGACAAAATGGCCTGAACCAGCCTGAGAAGCCTTTGCTTTTCTGCATTGCACCATCTGATTAGCAGTGCATGCATGACACTAGATAGTGTTGATGACACTAAACAGGCCCTTTTCAACCTCTTCGTTCCTGGTAAAACCAGATATGCACCTGCACATCAAGAATACTGCACTTCTGACTGCATCCATAATGTACAGGAGAAGTATCTGAAAAAGTACTGATATTTCTTAGATATATGCATATGTGCTTATTAATTGAGTTTTAGGACAGATCTGTTGACAGACTGCTTTCTTTTATTAACTGAAACTGCTGAATAGAACTGATTGTATTGCCTTTGGAGTTACCAGACTGTTGTTTTTAAGGGAAATGATACTGGAAACAGTGTCCAGGGAGAGGCTGACTTGTGAAAAGTAAGTTGTTGCAAACAAATTTAGGACTGGTGGGGAAAGGCTTTCCTTGATACCCTAGAGAGGGGTACCTGAAAGGACATATTAGAGAAATGTTTGAGAGTTGTTTTGCATATGGTAATAACACCAAAACCTGCAAACTGCAGATCAGCAGTACATTTTCATATGGAGAACACTATGAGACACTAAACTGAAGCTGTTAATCACAGTTGTTATTAATTACTGTGGGTGAACAAGGGATTACAGAAGGAATAAGATTGATTTGCAGTCTGAAAGCATGTGTCCAAAGCATCTTTCGGTATTATGTACTCTCTCGAGTTAAAGAGCTAAAATTCTTCAAACAAGTGTGGTGTGAATAACTGCACAGTTCCGAGGTGCATTATCCTCTACATCTGGGGAATTATTGGGCATGATTATAAATTCAAGGAGAAAAACTTGTGGGTGTATATGAGACACCGAAAAGCCTTGAGATTCGTTTTCAGTTCATTGTTGTATTGGGTCAGATTTACAAAGTTTCAGATTTGTCCCCAAATAATTAAATATGACTGATTTTGGAGCCCACGTTTGATCCTTTGGCTTCTGTGCAGAGAAACGTGTACGAATATGCTTGCCAAGGCACTTAGTTTAAAGAAAAAACCAAACCCTGTCAAACCATTTTTTTAACCCGCTAAAAAGCTGTGTTCTTTTCCTAGTCCCGCGGCACTCCTCGAGCAACAGACGGGAGAAAAAAATATTTATTTTCACTGTATTTTGTTTGCACCTTTCCAGCCTTGCTGCCCGTTTGCCACTGGTTATGCAGGAGCGACCGGCTCCCAACCCTTTCACGGCTACAGGTAATCCCCGGCTTCACTCCCCACAGGGGTGGCAGCTCTCCGTGCCGCTCAGCCTTTCGCCCCTGTTCCTGAACTTCTCTTAATACTTTTTTTTTTCTTTCGAGGAGACGGCCGGGCGAAGGTAAATCTCCCGTCGGCGGCAGGGGCAAGAGGAGCCCCCGAGCTCCCCCCGTGTTCTCTGTGCTCTGGCTTTCCTCTCCGTGAAGCCCTGTGTACAGAAAGGGCTCCCTTCTGCCTTTCAATTAGGTAAGCGAGATTTATTTACTTTTACTCTTTCTCCCATACCTACACGTATTTAGTGTCTGTAGCTCCTGTCAGTTTTAGGATTGGGTGTTCTTTTGATTTCCACCCTCTACCTCCTCCAGATTAAGTTATTTATTTGCATTTCCCCGGAGGCAGATTTAAATCAAATGTCCGTGTAAGGGAGGACTTCATCCCGCCTGACTCCTACAGCCAGGAGACAGACGGCTCTCGCTCAGGCCGCAGTGTGCGGGAGACGGGCAGCAGAGCACTCCGGCTGAGCGCCTCGCCCTCGCCTCGGCTGAGGCTCCCGCGGCTCTGGGAGTCCTCAAGGAGCCCCCGTTGGGTGGGAGGCTTCTTCCCAGCATGTCTGAGGGGCTCGCTGAACTCAACCTCAGTACATATCCTCAGGGAAAAAAACATCAAAAAAACCCCCAACAACACAAAACGCAACAAAACCACCAGGGTATCGCTGGAGAAGGAGGGTTTCCCGATGTTTAAGGACCAAAGTTGTGGGGACAGCGCTTGGCACCGGCGGGTCCTTTTGAGCTTTGCCGGAGCGCCTTATATGGTGGGGGCAGGGAGGGGGGCACCCCGGGCACGGCTGCGAGGCGCCGAGCCCAAGCCGCGGGGAGCGTGTGCATGGGGGGTCGCTCTGTGTTACACGCGCTTGTGTGTCATTCCAGGGGGCACAGAGAGAGGCTGCCGGAGGAGATGGGGGATTTCCGAGGAGATCAAAGCCCGCCAGAAGAGAGAGCGATAGCATCCTTCGCGGCCGCAACAGGTAAATCGTATTTAGCTACTGTACGTCGGGGTTTTGTTGCTGTTGTTAGTTGAACTTTTTGGGTTGGTTTGAGCTTTTTATTTGGCTTTGTGGTTTTGGTTTGTTTTGGTTTGGTTTTTTGTGTGTATGTGTGTGTGTGCATTTGTGGTAGGTTTAATACATTTTTTTCAAAAAAATTTCTCCCTTTTCCCCTCCTCTCGGCGTTTACTGAATGTCACGGACCTGCCTGGGGGACGTGGCTGTTGGCATCCCGAGGAGCTCCGCCGCCCTGTCCTAAGCCAGGTGCCTGTCCCGAGCAGGGGGACGGATCCCGCCGGCTCCGCGCCGGCGACGGGAACAACGCGGAGATGCGAAGTGCCCGTCCCAGCCGGAGCGCTCTTCCGCCCGCCGCCCTTCCCTCCTCCCTCTGCGCAGCTCGGCCCCAGCCCCACGGGCGCGGAGCTCTGCGGGCCCTTCGCTGCCAGCCACCGCGGGCGATGACACGGGAGAACACATTCCACTCCGAAGCTCCAGGCGCGACTTCCCTGAAGAAACGGAGGGGAGTAAAGCCAAAGATTTGTCTATTTGGCATTAAAAAGGGGTCACCTGCTACGCGCCCTGACCGCAGGAGAGCCCAGCATGGCCCGAGGGGTACGGTCCCGAGCGAGGCCTGCGGGAGCTTTTATCGCCCATAAGGAGGACCGAGAGAGTGGCCAGTAATGCGATCAGGAAAGGAGGCATTAGGCAGAACAGGGCTCAGGCACTGAGTGCCTAAAAGCGCGCTCTCAAAAGACACTTCGGGTCGACCCGCAGTAAAGGTTTTATTGGTAACTCAAAAGCGCCTCGCAGCCGCAGGTTTAGCATTAATGACCGCCTCGGTGGGTAGGAATTATAGTGCCGGGTTGGTGGCGAGACCTAGCGGGCAAAGGGCACTAAGCGGTAATAACAACTATTTACTAAAGGAGTTACTACCAAATGAATGCCGGGATTCAGGCTTCGATTTGCCGGATAAATTTATAGTAATTACGAAAGCAGGTCAATAACATTTATAGAGGAAAGAAAAATATTTGAAGTGAGAAACTACTCTAGTAGCTGAAAATTAACTTCTGACAACGAGCGGGATTTCCCTCCTCGTTCAATGAAAGAAACGTCTATACTTAAATTTCACCCTAAAAGATCTGCTATTTTAAAAATAACGGTACCCCGCAGGGCAGTTTTTCAGCTGTAGAAGAACCTTTAAAACCAAAAGCGAAGTGCTGCCTGTGGGCAGGCATGTGCTCTTAGAGACGGTGGATGAAACTATTTGTTAGGATTTTTCAGGTATGCAGGGAGCACAGAAATGTTATTCTCTTCTGCAAATCTTGAAGTTCCTCCTACACGATTTTCTTTTTGACCTGCTTGTTGTCAAATAATTAGCAAAAGGAATTACCCGCTCTGTCGTTGTGCCTTCCTGTAGCAGAGACTGCAAATTAGAACTGCAAATTTCGCATTTTCTGAATGCCTCCGTCTCACCTTACTCCTCCATCAGCACCGGTCCTTTCAGGAGGGTTAAAATTTTAGTTTCTTGTGATTATAAAGGGCTGGGTTATGCCGCCATCTCTGCCCACTGGTTCCAGTGACTTTTCCTCTCCGGACAAAGGCTAAGGGGGATTTTGTGGTAAATCAACGCTGCCGGCAAGCCCCTGTTCTGACTCCCCACTGCCGCCCTACCCGCCCCGCGGCAGAGTTCGCATGCACCGGGGGCACAGGTAGGAAAATAGGATGGCGTGACAATCAGCGAAGCTTCCACTGTCTTTGGAAAGGCTCTCTCTTTTTGTCTTAGAAAATCTGCCGCGCGAATTTCCCCAAGTGGACCTCCGTATTTTAATACAGTCTGTAATGTTAACGTTATCTTTAAAAAAGAGACAGAAAGAAGAACGCGAAGGCGCTTGTAAACTAATCCTTTTATCTTTTAGAAAACACGAATTTAAGCCCTAAATTTTATCTGTGCAAAATAAAACAGTAAACATTGAGATACGGATTCATAAAGATACCTCAGCAAACACTAGCTTTAGCGTGAGTGCGTGCACATGCATAAAAGCAGTTTTGTCACGTGTTCGGAGCACTTTCCTTGAAAAAGAAGAGAGGCTGAAGAAATTATTATCCCTTCATGAGATTTAAATCCGTCTGTTATTTTTAAATCTTTAAATACTTTCGTCAGGAGTATGGCTTTATTCCAGATGATGAAAGAGAGGAATTTTGCTTGTAACAGGAAACATAAACAAACAAAAAACCAAAAACAACCAAAAAACCCCCCCGAAAGAAACAAACTACTCCACCCACAAAAGATTTTCTCCACCTTCCCACCTCCAAAACAACAACAAACCTCCAGAGCATCTGAGAATTTTTTGTTTTATTTTGCTTGCATATTCAACGCCAAAACTTAACAATAGCAGGTTGGAAAACTCATTTGAAAATAGTAGGACTACGTTACGACAAAGGTCTGGCCAGCATTATTCTAATGTTTGGAAAACAGCTGACAGTTGCAAAGGTTCCCCTCTTTCCTTTAAAAATAAACCCCTTCGAATTCCAGACCCTATCTCAGACTCTCTCGGTAAAGTCCCCTCTCTCTCTTTCCAGTTGCATGAAGGAGTGAATTGAAAAATCATTTAATTATTTTCATTCTAATCGCCTTAATCCCCCTTATACTAGGAGCAAATGATGATAATGGGATCCACATGGGAAAGACCCCCGGGAGAGGGCGGTTAGGGCAGATTTTCCCGGTCCTCCATCCTGGCAGGTGGAGACAGATGGGGCGGGGCGGGGCGGGGCGGGGCGGGGCGGGGCGGGGCGGGGCTGGGCGGGGCTGGGCTGGGCTGGGCTGGGCTGGGCTGGGCTGGGCTGGGCTCGGCTCGGCTTCGCGCTGGAGGGGCTGTGGCTTCTAACACACAAAAAGCACTGGAGTAAGACTCCTCAATCTGTAAGCAGCTTGCTTTTTATTATTTTATTTTTGCTCCAGGTGACACGGCTGTAAAGTGAGCCTGTTGTCACCCTGGGGGGACAGGGGACCCTCCTGAAACAGGGAAACTAAAGACACTGCTCTGCTCCCCATTCCCCCATTCCCCCGCCTCCCCGGAGCCTGAACAAGCACAAGCTGATTAATTTTCTCGGGTCGCCCTCACAATCCCCGAGGAGCGCTCCGCTTCGCCACCATCCGCGGCCAGCGCCCGTGCAAATCGCGCTCCGCGGCAGCCCAGGAGGAGGATGGGCAGTTCGCCGGCGGCACTGGGTAGAAGCAGTGCCATAACAGTACTCCCATCTGAGGCTGCAGGAATAGAGCCAACAGCGAGATCACGAGCGCTTGGTTTTCTTTGCGTGTTTGCAGATTGTACAAATACAGGATCTGCCGGTTTTTATGAACAACTTTCGGGACGCAGTCAATCATTCATGCTGGCAAGCAGACTAGGAACCTAGGATATATACAAGGCATAAATATATACATATAAACCCTGCCAGCTATGGAGTAGTTAGATTTTTTTTTCTTTAAGCCTGGCTATGACAAACCGTATCTAGAAAGATTCTGACAAAGTCAGGAAATCACAGTGAAAAAGTAGGAGATATTATTAGGAAGTTTTGTTACATTGTATGTTTTAATACCAGCAAGGGAAATATTGGAAAAGAGAAAGAAAAAAGTGCCTAAGTAAGCTGAAGACTTAAAAAAATGTTATGCTTACAGTCAGAGAGACAATTTCAAGAATGCATGGCTGAAAAATATGAAACCTGACCGTTCTAAAATGCAATGCAATAGATACATCTGGAAAAGACATGAGTTTATCCGATTTGCTAGTCAGCCCAGTATTCTTTATGTTGCAGTCCTTTCTAGCCTTACTTTTTAATTTGAAACATATTTGTATCCATGGATAGGTCTCTGCAAAGGCACTGTTGTTTTGGCTTGGGTTTTTTTAATGATCTTTTGATAATAAGAGCTCTGCACAGCACGGTGTTTATGCCCTCTCTGACACTGAGTCTTTTGCATACAAAAGGACTTGTGTAAGAAAGGAATCCCAGTAATGCAGAAAGAATAGTTACATAGCAAGGTAGGAGAAGATAACGAAGTGTCAGGACTTAAGAGAGAAGGGCATATTTTACGCTCCTGTAAATTAAGAGTTTCACAGGAATAGAGGACTGGATGGTACTGCAGAAATGCTGTGTTCTTATGCTGCCACGATCCGAAACTGTGCCTCCTTCTGGATAGTGAGAATTGAGGAGAGCCTGAGGAATGATGCACAAGGTATCAAGAGGAGCTTTCCCAACTGGTGGAACCTGCCAAATAAGCTTGTAAAATTGAGGACTGGTGGTTTTGCTCAGGAAAGACCTTGTGACTGCATTACATCCATGGAGCTATTGTCAAGAATAATTTCCTTTTCTTTTGAAATTATTGCATTTGTTGTGCAAGTTTTCCTACCAAGAATAAACTTGGTATTTGGTAATTTCACTTTGTGGTTGTCATCTGTTAAATCCTATAAGGAGCCTAAGTCAAATACTACTCATATCAGGAGAATGGGTTTTGGTGGTGCCCTTCCAAGCTGACTGGGTCTTAGATATAAGTAGTTGGAAAAGTTGTTTCACTGGATTTTCAGAAACTTAACATGTTTAAATATGTGTATGGTCAGCAGAATAGCAATTGGGCTGCATCTAACCCCTCCCCCCCTCCCCCCCTCCCCCTTCCCCTTCCCCCCTCCCCCTTCCCCTCCCCCCCCTCCCCCTTCCCCTCCCCCTCCCCTTCCCCCCATTTTAAGGACTTCTATTGAAAATAGATTGGATAATTTACTCTCTTAAAGGAAGTATCATTTTCATATTACAATTAATACTTCTCACCATATAAATGAAAGTTCATCAAGCTTTACTCTTGTGGATCCGATGTATTAATTTCTACAGTGATGTATTATGGAGTCCTGTGACAGAAACTTGCCTTGATTTGTGATGTATAAGATTAACTCAATGAATGATAAATGTATTAAATTACAATTTCCAGTGAACTAGTACATGAAATACATAATAATTAAAATAGTATTTGATGACTCTGTAAATGCTTAATAATTTTGATGTAAGTGATATTAATGTTATGGAAAAACTGTGAAAGCTCACAGTTTTTTATCCTCAAAAATTCACTTTTTTTTTTTCCTCCCCAAGATAAGTGATTGTTAAGACCAACATAAATAAGCTTTTCTGGAAATGAAAACACTGGAAAAGGAGGAAAGAGGAAGGCAATACACATACCTGACAGTATAAACAACCCCACCCCCCAACCTGGCTTTCTTCAGCCTTTGAGCATTCCTTCTAACTTTGTGATAAAGCAAGTGACAAATCTCTTTCTGGAAGACCTAACAATGCTGCTGACTCACCAAAGACTGTGAGAACTGTCGGCAAGAGCAGACAGCCTATTAACACATAAATTCTCCTTTGCTACATTATGTGGTATGCAGGTACAATGAGAACTGGCTACAGAGGGGGTAAAACCAAATGGGCACTTTCATCACTGCTTGAAAAAAATTATAGTTTACTAAACCTGGACACCTTTTTTTAGACAAATATTGTGCTATACCTGTACAAGTGGGACTCTGCTATTTATTTTACAGATCTCCTATGCAACATGGGCATTGAATTTTATTGTTTCTCTTTCCTCTGAAGTTAAATGCTTTTTGGCACTACTTGTATTAACTATTACTTGCACTACTTGTAAGCATAAAGCCTCCAAAGAGTCAACCTGCTTTTGCTTCTCTTCTTTATTGAGAATGGGTTATCCAAAAAGATTTGAAAATACTGTTATGTTTCAATTGATAACAGTGACATTTATCAGCTTAAAGAGAATGTTGAGACCATGGGTCTGTCAGGTGAGGCATTAAAGCTACTGCTAAGCTTTTTTTTCTTCCAAATTGCAATAACATCCTGACTCTACTCCCATGAGTTAGCAATTTGGTTTTGACAGTGGCGGTACAACAATTTTACTAAGGTGTAACTTGTTACATGTGTGGTAAGAATAATGTAGATAAGCTTCTCCAAGTCTCATCTCATATTCTATGTAAGATTCTTCTCAAGTATGTAGAGAAAAACTTCTAAAATTTGAGGATGATTTTGGAATGGATTAAAGTTATAAAGATGAATCAAAGATATAAAACTGTATGATTGGAACAGGGACTTCCTTTTCTGTTCCTTTTATATAATAGAACACCTGCCTGCATGTAGAAAATATTAATACTCACTGAGAATACATTTTAACTGCTAATTTCTCTTGCATCTGTTATTTACATTGTTAAGATATTACAGAGAACATTTTGCATTTTAAAAACAACAGAACTGCATGCAGTTTATTTACTAATTTGTCAATAGGCTGTAAGGAACACTGCTCAGCCTCCCTGTGGGCAGTTGTGGAGATGTGCAGATGTGTTGGGCAGGGCAGGAAGGCTGTTACTGTTATTGCAGGAAAGAGGGAGGATGAGGTACAAATACGTCTGGGACCAGGTATCCTCTTACAGAAAGCACTAATATCACCTCTTCAAAACTTGTCTTGATCAGCATTAAAACCAGCAAAATTTTAGTTTTAATGAAAAATCTTATCAAAGAAAACTTCTTCCTTTGGCTCTTTCCATTTTATTATTTTGAATTTTTAGACTCCCATCATAAATCTTGATATGACAATTTAACTTAATACTCTTAAATATCACTAATTTAATTTTCAATAAATTCCAGTGTCTTCATGACTTTAAATATATCTTATATAGGAAGTTGGAACAATGTCTGTCTACATACCATCTAAAATTTCATATTAGGCCTGTCTAGTACAACTCAGAAATGGTACTGTCAGACTTTAGACAGCATGGAACAATAACATACATTTATTGATATAAATTCCTAAGTGGAGTATAGAAACAAGAAGTCACATTTAATGTAAAAAAATTCAGCACCTTGTTACTAAGAAGCATGCCGAGAGATGCACTTCTCTAGCACTGCTAAAGCAGTTCCGTGATTTCCTTGCTTATTTTGTTGTGCTGGTGATTAATGCTGCAGAAGGTAAGTATACTTAAGTTCCTTAGTTATAAACATGTATTTCAGTTCAATGGTGTTACAAGTAATGATGAAATTAGTCTGAATTTTGGATATGAAGATGAGGAAACTGCAGTTGTGAAAATACTTATTTTAACACATAAGAAATAGCTGAGTCATGCCAAGATATATGTGCCACCATGCCCCATAATGAGTGTGTTCTGGTGTAGCAGAGCAGTACGAAGTCTTTTTCACCATCTACATCACTGTGAAGCCTCACAGGATTTTTGGCCTGCTGAGTAAATTGATAGAACTGGTGTTTAATGGGGTCCATAGGAGTGAATGCAAAGTCAGTTTGTTGATACAACATTATGTGATTGCAGAAAGACTTGTGCTGCACAGGCAGGCATATCTTTTATTGGAAGGGGAAGGCTGCTTCTGAAATTAAAATAGTCTTTTCAGTTTTTGTGTATTTCATGTGTAAGGAGAACACAATACTCAAGCTGTAGGCCAACAGAATAAATTTCCTCAAGGAAAGCAAAATGGACAAATTGTAAATAATTTTCTGTATCTTCCCTACATTTCAGAAGAATTACTCATTTTGTTATGTTATGGTCCTGTGAACTTGTCAGATTTTGGTTATTGGCATACATGTGCACACAGATGTGTCTGCCTCAAGTCCAACAAATCATTCATATCAACCTACTGCTGTGTGTAGAACTCAGAGGATGAGAATCTCCTAATGAAATACAGTTAAAAATGAGACAGGTTATGTAGATGTCTTTCCCCAGAAAAACTTGGCTAAATAAGTTTTGATATATTTTTTTCCCTTTTAAAGAATTTCTCTTCTGTATGGATTATAAGACTTTCCGAAAGGTTAATAATAAAGGCTATGCTTGCTCTGAAAACTTCAGTTTCCACTGGTATCCACTGTCAAAACCAGATTTTTGAAATAATGAATGAGGTTCACTTCCTTAGAATGTGTGAATGTCCCAAGTTCCAGTTAAACTTTCAACAGCTGAAAGACAATACCATTGACATGTACCTGGCACTAGTTACTCAGGTTTATTTTTTCCTGGAAAGCAGTTTTGGGCGACAGAGTGGCGTCCGGGTTTCCCAGGTTGTTGTGCTGACAAACTGCAGTGGTGGTAAAGGCAGGGAGTTTGACAAAATCTCATTAATCATTTTAAATTAAATCCAACATTCCTCTCCAGCACTGCCAAGAAGAAAAGTTTTACAAATGAATACTCTCTCTGAAAAGAACTGGTATCCTGACCATGTTGCTTTCACATAAATATGTTTGATTTCTGTTAGGTACACATACCGTATTAATAAGCAGTATTTTTAATCTTAAAAAATAATGAATTTTTTTAATTGCTAGGAATTTGAAAACTCCTTTTTGCTTGTTTTCTGTATTAGGTGCTACAAGTGAAACA
The DNA here is from genome assembly GCF_047495875.1 of Pithys albifrons albifrons. NCBI lineage: Eukaryota > Metazoa > Chordata > Aves > Passeriformes > Thamnophilidae > Pithys > Pithys albifrons. The sequence continues at coordinate 38,330,303 of NC_092462.1, forward strand.
CACAGCTAAAAATTAGAGGCTCTTCCTTCTTTCAATGAATTGCAGTTTTTTGCTTTTTGTAAAATTGTAAATACAGAAAGTTTCTTTTTAATGCAAATAAGTTTCACATATGAAGTGGAAGTATTCTCTGTAAATGTTTCCTAATACATCTTTTCTCTAAGCCCACTTATATGAATAAGAAAGGAAAACTGCAAATTTACTAACATGTCAGCAAAAACACGGAGGTGAGGAGCAATGTGATCTCTCTATTTTTCCACATACACATTTCTGAAACTAATCCTACCTATTTGGTTATGATTTAACTGCACATATTTTATGGAAAGTCTGAACTTTTAATATCTGATAAATAATATCAGAATATCATAGCAAATTTTATCCTATTAAAATCATTCTTACATGTAGATTATAAAAGTTTGTATATTATTTCTCTTAAAGGCAAAATGAAGCCATAATGTGCCTATGGGAGAAACAGGAAATACTTTAAGTCTGTTCTTTGTCCATTTTAATAGTGCTTTTGAGCTTTGAGTGGTAGATCTTACAATGGCAGAGGACAAGTCATCAGCCTTAATGTATATTAATTTGATACACCCATGAAATATTTGAAAAGAAAATCCCAATCCAATACAAGGCAAGTAAATCTGACTTTTCTAAATACTAATTATTGTTATTTTGACATTTTAACAGGATCAAGTAGGTGTACCTCAATTTTGTTTAAGTACTTAAAATAATTTAATACTTGTTTTCTAAAAACAGAGCTATAAACAAATATCAGATTGAACAATGGCATCCTTACACAGAGAACAAAACTATTACCACTTCAAGAAAAGAAATTCCTGTAGGTAATTTTTTTTTCTCTAAAGAACATTAATAAACTGCAGAATACTAAAGAGAAACAGTACATTTATTTTCCTAGCTAGTCAGTTTATTTTCCTAAAGCTGTATTTTGAAACTGTCTTTCTGCGGTGTGGGAGGTGGAAGGGAAAGGTTGAATAGAACAAACTGAATTTTTTTTCCCAAATTTGATTTTCTTGCCCCCTTCAAAATTGACAAATATGTCTCTAACTTACATGTGCTTGGGGTTTTGTATGTTGAAGAAGTTTTGATTTACTTTAAAAAGTCAAACATGTATAAATGTGTTTAGAGCTTGAATGGAAAGTATTCTAGACAGAAACAGAGATTAAGAAAACGTATAATATCAGTGTCTACAACTAAGCCACATGAATATGTAATATATGCCATATTCCTTCTATAAATGCACTGAGTCTGAGAATTTAATAAATGCAACTATGAGCTGTATTTGTGTGACATTTTACATGGACACACTCATTTCACCTACATGGTTACAGAACAGTTTTCCTTCTGTCACATCTGTGCATACTGAAGTTAGCAAAATTTCAGAAATGGTTATTCAGAACCATTTCAGTGTCTTTTAGGATCAGAATAGCCAGCATTTGCAGGGCAGTGGGCTGCAGGCTCATTTCTTCCTTCAGCTATGTACATTGTGTACATTTAGCATTAAGGCAAAACCACATGGCCAAAGTTCAAAGGACACGCAGCGGTGGAATCGCAATAGCTTGGGAATCACTTTGCAGTTACAAGCATGATCATGCCCATGTAATTAGGCCTGGGATCCTCTACCAAAATCTTCTGAAGTGATTGATCAAGCAGCAATTTCCACATCACATCACTTAGTCACAACTGGATCAATGAAGTATCTATGACTATTTTCTTTTAAAATGTGCATTGAAGAAGACACTGCCCAAAACTTAGTTTTGTAAAGGGTTTTTGGAGGATGACTAACAGAATTTTTCTCACTTTGTAAGAGTAATATTACACCTGCTTAAGAAGTTTTTTTTTTTAGCTTTTAAGACAGAAAATTACCTAACTTCATGTAAAGTCTAGATTAAGATTTCTGAAAAATTACTTCGAAGCCACTCTGGAGAAAGACTCAAAGTGGAAAAGGAAAAAGGACAGAAGTAATGTGTATATTCCTTTTTTGTTTCTTGGTTGCCTCTGAGGTAATTCACATTTGACATGTTGTGTTTGCTGTTGTCTGTTCCACTCTTGAGTTGGTAAAACAATGTAAACGAGTTGGGCACTACTCATCTAACAATGTGAAAAATCCTACGGTGAAGATCAGATGCTGATATCTGTATGTTGTTAGGGTTTTGTTTTGTTTTCTGCTGGACTTGTCTTATGGAAACTTTAATCGTATCATCATGTTTCTAATTTATCATCTTCTTGGCTGCTACACTGGCCTTGAAGCCTTCTAAACCTTGCTAATAGACGTACTCATGCAGTCCACAAAAAAACATGTTCTGTCTGCCTGAAGATTTTGTTTTATATCAGGGTAACTGGAAATGCAGACTAGCAGTTCATACTCTCTAATCAGCGCAAAATCAAAACCAGTATCACTAATGTCAACCTAAACACATGACAGAAGAGAATTAGGCCTTGCTCTGCATTTATGGTTTGGGAAGAAAACATTTCCTAAAACAACAGTTCTAATTTCAAAATTCACTGCATTCTTCTTTTTATAAGTTCTGAGGAATGTTTTCTAGAAAACTGAATTCTGCAGTCTCCACTTAGGATCACTTTAAGGAGCCCAGGAGACACTTTACTGGTTGTTTTGCATATTAAGAGTTTTTGAATTTGTTTTTTTATTTTTACTAACACAGGAGTAGATACCTGTGCCTTAAACTAAGCACCCCATCATACCATATACTCCTTATTTGTGTTCAAGATTAATTGACCACTGCAGAATGCATCTTTCAACTTTCTGAAATACATGAAACAACACAGGGTGAAGTGAAGAGTAGTTACCCTGAGAGAGACAAGTGATACTGTAAACCTGTTGGGAAGATAGCTGCAATGCTGCTGGCTCCTTGCTTTGTCTGTGTATGCTACATAAATACAAATGGCATTTACACTTGACAAAGGTAATGTAATAAAAAGTGCAACTTTTTCTTGCATTTTTGTATGTGACCAGAGCTACAAACAAAATGTACTAAACACTTGAAATAGCAGCAATAGTTACTTTTTTTTCTTCCTGTTATTTATGCAGTCCTTATGTGACTGTCACTGTCATGATTATTCTCACATCTACATAAAATATATCACTACTTAGGTGCCAAATGGAAAGCAGCAGCATAGGCAAAGTGTGTGCCTATAGGGGTATGACCTGCATTCACTTCCTGGCTCTGCAGGCTTTCTACACAGAAAATCAGATTAATCTGTAAAACACAATTAAGAGTACCTTCCCACCTCACCTCATGGTGTGGTAGGAAAAAAGAATATATGTACTTTTTGTCACGATGAATCCAGATGCTACTGATAGCTGAATATTATGTAAACAAAGATAATCAGGAACAGCTCTTACTTCAACTATGTTATGTCAGTTTAAGAAAAGCACTGCTCTGAGTTGTCTGAACAAAAACCAGGCAAATCCTCAGTCAATTCCTGCACATGCACAGCAGTTGCACTGCTAATATTCTACATGCTTCAGAAAATGTCAACACAACCCAAGTTATTTTTGAACTATTTCCATAAATCTACAACTGTTTAAAAATCTAGCTACATGACTGATTTAGAAAATAATTCAGTATCTGACTCTGAAACAGCTCTCCAATCATGCACAGTCACTGCTCTAATCTTGCACAGTCAGTTTTTAACAGCTTTAGCAATGAGTCACCTGGTATATATCTGCCTAGGCATTTCCATCACTGACACTTCCAGACTGAGGGAACCAGTTGCAAGCAGGAACACGTTAGTCACCCCCACTACTTTCCCTGTTCAGATTTTTCCTGGCTTACTGTGCCAAATAGGTGATTGCAGTTGCCCTGTTTCTCAAAAACTAGTGTCTGCAAAATAGGCTACATATGTAGATTATGTAAAACTCTGTACACTCCATGATTTCCCGTGGCTATCTGAGTATGACATCACTGTTCTCCTAAAGTAAGAGCCTGTTATCTTTAAAACTGAGTGAATAGCAGAATGGAAATATGCTAATCCAAGTTAGCAAATATAATATAAAATACCAGCTTAGATATTTTACAAGTGTTCTGTCATCTCTTAGAATAAACTTTATTGTAGTATTCAGACCAATGCTTTTCTAATTTATGCATCTGAGGTAGTCAGCATGGTAAAAATTGCAAACAAAAGTACAACACTACTTTAGGAGATAAAAGGAGACATTTTAGTTAAAATATTTTACAACAAAATAATTACGATTATAAATCTCTTTAGTTAAATATATACACATTACATGGTATTCTAAAAAGAATGAACTTATTAAAGTTCCAAGCACATCTAATGCACAAATTCACCACTTTGTCAGCTTAGACTGTAATGTCAGTTTTAACATTCGTAAATGGCCGTGTCAGACTAATGGCATTGTTTGTGCAAAACAAAGAAAAATGATGAAAACCAAGTCCTTTCATTCCCACAGCAAATAAGATAGTAAAGGTAGTTTACACATACACACACTTACACACACAGACCTTGATTGCATACAGAGGTTAGAATGACCAGCACTAAAATAACCCCCATCTCTACAAAATAATTAATGTCTTGAATTGATGTAATTTTTGAAAATTACAAATTTTAAGTGCTAGCAAATTGTGCTTTTAGGCAGCCACATGGCCAATAAGGTAGATGTTGTCATATAGGTGCCCTACAAAATCTTCACTAATATTCTGTGCAGCTCGTCTTGTATTTCGGATGAATTCCCTCTTTGACATTTTGTTCTTCACATGAGGGCTTGTTAGATCAATTGAAAGTAGAATCAAAGAGTAACACAGTACATAAACTGCATCTAGAGAAGAGAAAATAAATAAAAAAAAGTTTAAAAATGAAATTGTGATCATTAAAAATATTGTTCCCTCTTCAAGAACCCTACAGTCTTCATCAATTGGGCTCATAATTTTATTCACATATTCATAAGTATATATACAAAACAATTCAAAAGGATATCCCAGTGAAATAAGATTTAATACAGCAACTTTCTAAATCATAGTTTCAGCACTCTGCTAAATGAGAATTTACAAATCACTTAACACTGTTACATAATCCAAAAGTCACTAAGGGCTTTATGCATGTTCATTTAAAGAGATTCTTGAAGCTTTTGTAAACTAAAACCAACACCCTACAAAAGCTTAGCTTTTAAATACATAAGCAGTTCCACTGCTGAAAATTGCCTCCCCCAAGCCAGTTAGAAATGCTTTTTAGCTTTATGTGGCCCAAAAAATTCCCTTTCATTTCTGTGAGTCTAAAAGGCAAAATGTTAAGTGTGTAAGACTCTGCAAGAAAAAATTCAGATAGTAAAAAACTCAAGCATAGACAAAAGTGAAGAAAAGACAACATGGAAATAAACTCTACTGATCAGCTGAAAAAAAGAATCTCTAAGGTTTTGTTTTTGTTTTTTTTTTTTAAACCCAAGTAGAAATGTGACTCTACACTCAACCATGTTTGTACTTTGAGAAATACTTGTTTAGGTGCTCATTTTAAAGCTATCAGACAAAGCAGCATTATCCAAAAATATAAAGACTCATCCACAGAATCAAAGCGCATTTTAGCTTACCAGGGCTAAGGCCAAGTTCTCTCATCAAATCGGGATTACAAGCACAGAATCTGTGCGAGAACTTTGTTATGAGAGTTTCAAGGTACTCCCCACGCTCCTCAGGAGCATGAATGTGTCTGAAGAACTCTCTCAGTGCATTTGGCAAGAACTGATTTCTGAAGTTGTGCAGCGTCACAAGGTCATCCAAAACATCTCGCCTGGGAGGATGAAACCCCACATTATTAGAGAAGTTTATTTTAACTGCTTAAATATTAAAATGTACATTTTAATAATAAAACTGAAAGCTTTAGAGTAGTATGATCTTTACAAACGTAATACAAACATGTTCTTCACTTCTATAGTAGTGAAATACTATAAAAATATACATTAATCAGAATTCAAAGTTTCTTTATATATATATTTATTCAGTCTACATAGAGACTTTGCTTCCTCTGAATTGTGACAAAGCCACTAAAAAAAAGACAGTAAAGGGAAAAAAATCATGTATCACACATTTTGATGCCTAAGTAGAAGGTGCTACAGGAGTGTCTTGTTAAAACCAGGCTTCAGCTACACAAAATTTGCTCACATTAAGTCCATCAAGGTGTGATGCTCTCAAGTGTTTTCCACTGAACACAGAAACATCTAAAGGATTCAGACCAGCCTATGGATGGGCAAAAAACATCTGAAGAAAATTTGGAAGCAAATTTGAAGGGAACCAAAGAATATTCTACTATGTTTAACCTAATTTTTACCTTTCAGTACTAAGATGAGAGTTTCAACATTAGAAAACTAGTTTTTAGTTTTAGTACCTGATTACACTCTGTGTATGAAGGGAAGATGAACAGTGGTAGCGGTTGTTAACACTACCTTGCAATCTCATCCGTTAAATGGTTTGGTATTTTTTCCTATTGACTAAAAAAATTGATAATCTGAAGTTTTACAGCACAGGACTGTAAGTGGCGGTAACACTACAGAATGATTCCTTTTATTCCTTTAATAGAACAGGCTGAAGAGGATGAGAAGCAGGAAAAGATTCCCGCTAGAACTGCTGCTGTCCTTCTGCTCTTCCTATTTAGGTGCCATTACTATTCTCCTTCTCTTTCAACTTCTCTTGAAGGTGCTGGTGCTCCTCTTTCCTCATACTGCCCTACCCCAAGAAAACAGTGTAGAGTAGAAGAGCACGCAGCACAGAGACTATTTCCTCCCTACCTGCAGCTTATGATGCCTCCAAGAGGATGCCCCATTGCATCTTATGAGGTAAGTGGGATTTCCAATTGACAAATATCAGATAACCAAATAATGGTTAGATGATTCAACATTAGTTAAAAAACTCTACCATCCCTTGGTACAGTGATTACTACTTTTTCTGACTAATACCCATACTAGACAGGGGAAAAAACCCTCAAGTCAAAAAAAGCAGCAAAGTATCTATAAAATCTGAATGTTAAACAGCACAAAGACTATCCTGTGCAGTTTAAATGCTCACCATAACTTCAAAAGAATTTATGCCCAGAACTGCAAAAATGCAGGAAAGTCCCAGGATTTGAGATTTATTGGTTATAGGTGGTATTTTCGCGGTTCTTATAAATTGTTATAATCACATAAATATTTGAACTGAAAAACCATTCAGATTTAGCACATCATTATTTAGTTGTATTTTCTTGCCTTTTCACATCTATATAATTGCATCACTATAAAGCAAAATACTGTTGAATGGTGTACATTGAAAATTCATAGAAAATGTTGTAAGAGAAATTCAAATTACCTTTCATCAAGGTAGATTCTCAGCTTCTTCCAATTTAGTGTTCTTGTGCAAAAGATAAACTTAGCTATTTCTTTTGGTGAATCATCTAGTATGCCTTTGGACATAAAGTAGTTGACTCCCTGAGATAAAATACATGTACACATAAATTTGTTTAATGTTCATAATGTACCTGGGCACAAGTATTATACTTCACAATGTAGGAACATCATCCTACTAATCAGTTGGTTTGTTTTTCAGAATGAATCCTCCTCTTCTAAAACACATTTCAACATGCACAATACACTCTAAAATTATAATGCAAATGCAAAGGAACAATTTATTGTTATGGTTGAGATTTCGCACACAGTCATAGTAGGAAAATTTTAAATTATGAGCCCCATAATGAGTATGATGGTTCTTTACAGTGCAGATGAATATTCTGGTTTTCATTGTTTGCAACAGAATTTAAAATGCTGCGCGGACCGTAACTGTTAATTTTATAGCTTCTGTAAGTAAGAAGATCTTAGCCATGTGTTTAGTCTCTAATATCTTCCATTAAAACAGTAATGTTCTCACACGTATACGATGTATCACATTCAAATAGATGCATTAAATGCATTTATTTAAATGGGCAATAATGCAAATAAACACAGGCACGTGGATTTCGAAGCATAGGTAAATATCAACATATGTAAATATGCATTGACATAAGTAAGAACACTATGCCTAACAAAAATAGTTTAAAATACAACATTGTGTATATTTTATATTCATATTATGATTTCCAGAATTTTACACTTTCATAAGCACACATTTCTTATGGAATAAATGCGCCAAATTTAATTTTAAAATATTTCTGGAATCTTTCTGGTCAGTGAAATATCCCAAAGCACAAAACTATTTTCTTATGATCTCAGAAATCAAACCCCAACCAATGCATTTAAGAAATGTTCATGTTTTCCAATGACAAAAATCTAAACTCGAGAATAACTAACCAACTTATTCCAATTCAATTTGGTAGGGGCTGGAAGTGGTTCTGAGCATTTGTTACAAAGAAGTGTTACAATATTTCAGTACAATATATCTTGACTATAGCATAATATTTAAATGTAAAAGGAGTAAGACAGAGCATTTCTGCATAGAGTAATGTACCTTCAAAATACTTCTGAAATATTTTTTCATAAATCTCCTCCTATCAGGCTTCAAAATATTTTGCAAGTTTGTCCTTTTAGTTTACATTACATTTATAAAGATGTAGGGGCAACCTGTCATTTGGTGTATAAAATAAACTTCCTAATGATCTTCAATTTTGTGTGAAAAAGAAATAAAGGACTGAGTGCAGGTTTGGAGCATTTTATGTAGTGAATTAGTAGAGGAAAGCCTCAGTTACATCAATCAAAAAAAAAGTTATCAGAAAATATTCTTAAGAACAGAAGTGAAAAGCCAAGAAACACTTGTAATATTAACTAGCTGGTTTTACCAGTTCATAATTTTTGCTTATATATTTATAGGAAACAGCATTTAATCAGCATACATTTATTTTGTTAAAATAATAGTTTCTAAAAATATATAAAAATAAACCTAGCAAGGTTAGGCCCCAGTTTGAAGAAGAATTTGTGTTTAGGACCACAAGGAAACATGTATAGCAATGCAAGTTCAAGTTGCAGTCCAAATTAGATGATATTTAAGTTTGTTCATAATATGGATGGACATCATCATCATCATGGCTAAGCTTTGTGAACAAAGATTTGGGAAGGGCTCTGCCCACATGGGTGTGTCCTTTGAGCTTGCAGATCTAGTGGATTTTTTAGGTGAGGCACAGCGTGCACAGAACTGACCCCACCCTTTACTCCTAAGGCTCATCTGCCACAGCCGAGCGAGCTTGGACCGTAACAGTGAAGTCCTCAGGACTAGAACCTACAGCCTTCGGTATTGCCAGGAGGTCTCCTATCCAAGTACTAACCAGGCCTGACCCTGCTGAGCTTCCAAGATCTGACGGGATTGGATGCCAGGGTGGCATTTAACTGCCCAATGGATGGACAACATAATGTTAAATACTGTCTTGAATTACAGCTAAATAAGAAACGAAAAGAGGGAGATTAAAATAATAACAAATGTGTTTAATACCTCAAGGACTTTGGCAATTTATGTAAGATGAGCAGCAGAACATCTCCTTTACATATATCCTGACTTAATGAGATTTATGCATTTGCTTAAGGCAGTACAAATTGAAGTCTGGCGAGGAAGTCTGAGTAGCATTCCTGCTACAATGAACAAACACTTCTGCAACACATCCAGAAAATACCTGGCATATCATAGATAAGGAAGGATGAAAATAATGCCTTCTTTAAGATAGACAATGGGTTGTTTCCTCTGTGACTGTAAATGCTGTAATTTCTTTTGCATGCACTATATTGCAACTCAATCTAGGATCTTCACCTGACAGGCTACCAAGTCTTTGCAAAGCAGTTTTATTCCATGTCTCTAATTCCTTCTCTTTTTCCCCACCACATATAATGCTTGATAGTATCTTTCTCTGTGAATGCAGTCTCAATCATTTTCCTCAACTCCTTCACAAATAAACATGGCATAAATAAAAGGTACTTCACCACATGCTATCATTTTTAGTTGCTTTTTATTTCATTTTAAGCTATCAAAAATACTTTGCAACAGTAGAAACCTGATATCCCTTTTAAGTTCCTAACTTTTGTCTCACAGCAAGTGAAATTCATTTACAAGGTTTACAGCACATCATGGAATCTGCTTTTTGTAGCACTGTAAATACTGCCTTGAAACTGTTTCAGAACCCATGCTTGAAATATTGATTTTGGTAGCTAAGATGGTCACTTGTGGCATATATACTAGCTGAAATAAGTAGTTCTATACACTATTAAAACCTATGCTAAGATTATTTATCAGTCAGTGGGTGATTCTCTTAGGAAACATTTGACCGCAGTGAGGTAAGCAGATCTGTGCCACTAAGTGCCAGGTCTGAAGAGGCATTTAGGAGACACTGCGGGCTGAGCACATGCCGTATATTCTTTTAATTCTGATTCAGAGCATTGTAATGCTCTTAGCATTACAGAGTTGGGAAAGATGCCTTAAAGATACCTTGCCTCTGTGGCAAGAGTATTATCACTGGACTTCAGACAGCTCTGAATAAAGTATTAATGTCTGAAAGTGTTGATTTAAATTCCACGCGCAAACAACAGTCATAATTATAGACTGATAGTAACAACAAAAACCCTTTGTTGTATTTCAAGATGTTATTTTTTACAGTTGCTCCGTTTTTTCCAGGCACATAATGCTTATTTTAACCAACTTATTCTATTGCAGCACTGACACTCCTTGCTTGCTTTCTGCCTGTTTCCAAGAACCTTTGCATTTGTTTATATCCATACAGGATATCTAAAATGGAAAACTTTTTCAGGATTGGTTTCATTTCTGCATTGATTTTGTCCCCTGCCAAGAATACTTTCATAGTACTTTCAGAACACTTTAGTACAGCAGTCAACATTAAAACGTTTTTAGTTGCTTTTGATACCTCTGCTTACATATGCATACAAAACAAACCACACATATACTAAGTTGATGGCCCAGAAATTTTGGAATCAATGTTTTTCTACACATGTAAATCCAATTTTTCATATTCAAATGTTACTATTTGCAAAGTCAGAGTTGGGAAACAACAAAGCTTTTTACCTAATGCCTATTTAAAGGTAGTGCAGGAAAATATATGACAAATACATTTGTTAATAAAGACAAATTTCACTTAATATTTCAAATTTCACATAAACAGTTTTACACATGCTGTATTTGTTTACCTTAATTAGTTTTAAAAGGTGACTAAGGAAAACACTAGTAGCATTTTTAGGTGATTTATAGTTCTGCAAGTTATATGCTATTATGTTTTGGTAGAATTACAGTAGCAACATAAAGTGCTTATTTCTTTCTAGTTTGTACTGTATTAAAAAAGGTGACTTTGATCACCAATCAAATTAAAACATTTTTAAATAAAAGCTGAGAAAACACAGTAATTTAAGTTTAAATACTAGCTCATTTTGAAAAATTCCTTGGGTGCAGTGACTGTCATTTTATTCCTTATATAGAGCATCTAGCATAGGAGGGTCTCAATTCCTAATTGGGGATTCTAGGTAACATTATTAGTAAATAATAACTAGACATGTATGGTATTACTGTTCCCATTTTTCTACGGAAATGCAGTATCTTAATATATTATTTCATAGTGCATCTTCTGGAAAAAAAATGCACAGTACTGGGGAGATATTTTCTAATAGAAATTTTTACTGTTACTAAGTTAAGAATGAAGTAATTTGGTGACAAACATGGACATAATATATAACATACATTTCAAACAGTGTCTCTCTCTATGTTTTCACAATACAGTCTCAGTGATACAAACTTATGATGGCAGAAATTTCAAGTAGAACACAGAAATATTTTCCATGTTTCACAGGATCCATAATTAATAATTTACAAGATTAAACCTCTCTGACTTTAATGTAATGTTTTCAAAAGGTTTCAGATGTATGTTCCTTCCCAACTTTTTTGATAAATCACACAAAAAAACTTCTCTCTACAACATACACATACTTCTAATATTCTTCAGACAGATAAATCAATGCATCTAAAAATTGTCTGGCTTAGTAAATCATTATGAAATAGAATGTATTTCAAAAAAATTTGCTTAGAAATATACAGTATAGTAAACATTCCATCATCTACACTCTATTCATAACAAAAAGTTATAGATAGGGAAGGTAGCTTTATACAAGTGGCAAACCTTAAAAATCAGGAAAAGGTCAGAAAAAACTGACATCCCTGACAAAAACTAAGGGCAGTTGGAAGTGGAGGAGACAATCAGCTGCTTAGCGTAAGCACTGTCTTACTATACTTTACATAAAGGAAATCCCAACCTCAGTAAAGACTGACAGTTTTGGTACTGAACAGATTCCAAAAGATCCATAAAAATAAAGGCTATTAAATAAATCAGAATCATTATCACTAAGGATGAAGCAAAAAATAGATCTTTCCCGAACAAAAGATTCTCTTTTGTACCTTCACTTTCAATTTAACTACATAGCATAGCTCCTTGTATTAAACTTGACAACATATTTTTTGTAGGGAGTTAGAAACTGGAAACAAAACAGGAGTAAATAACTTCTGGTTGCTTAGAAATTCTGAGTCATAGGCACATGAAATGACATGAGCAGTGCATGAGAAACAGTTCACATACACCATACACTCTTTAAAATACAAATACAGTAGAGGCCACGTATGCAGGTTCAATGTTAATATTGTTATTCAAGTGTTAATACTAACACTAAATCACCCTCTCTCTCAAAAAAACCCCCAAACCTCAGGTTTCCAAAATCCTGTCTCCAATGGTGGCACCATATGAAAAAACCCAACAAAACCAACCAACCAACCAAAAAAACCCCAAACCCAAACATGCACTGGAGGGGTTTTTTTTCAGATTATGTGCAATGTGATTAGGCACATCCTTTCAGCAGAATGTGAGCACCTGCTACAAATTATGCAAGCTCATGCACACAATCAACACATTAAATTACAGCAGATATCACAACACCATGCACACAACAATGGCTAACCAGAGAATCCTACCACAAAGTGTGTAGATGCTCTTCCCTACCCCGTGAGCCACCGCTAGCTCTGGAGCTGTTGCTGTGGAGCCTGGTTACCCATTTTCATGACATGGGTGGTGTCCTTTGGAGAATCTTGCTCCTGTGGCTGTAAGTATTCCTATTTTTATAGTAATTTGATCAGGTCTGTTATCAAATGAAAGCAGAGTTTGGCAGGAAATTCGGAGACACAATTTGTAATAGTGGAATGTCATATCATATAGTCCAGTCACAGTGTCCTTATAATAATAATTCTGCCAATATCACAGTTGTAAACAATAAAAGTCGTAGTATTTGTGAATTGTCCTGAAACTCAGGCCCTGAATGATTCCTACCAGGCTATGGTGCTCCACAGGGAGAGAGGAACAGAGCCCTTAGGAGATACCCTGAGGTTCTTGTCTCTCATTGAAGCAGACTGTTTGTACTGCTACTACTGTACAATATAACCATAATGAACCCAGAAGGAGGAAGAGTAGCATAATAAATACCTAATTTAAGTATACTAAGTTAGCTCTAATCTGCAGATCTTAACTTCCCTTAAAAATAATGAATCTTTTATTAAATGCCTTTTCTGAAGGCTCCAAATGCTTTAAACATACCAAGATTACTTTAAATAAGGTTGAAATATAACAGCATGTTATAAAATAACATAGTTAAGTGAAAAATTATGTTAAACTGAAATACAAAGCAAAATTTGGATGGACAAAGTTGCTACCAATTAAACTTGATATATTATTCAAAACGTTTAAGTTACCTAAACATTGCATTTAATTTGAAAACCTTTACATTTATTACTAATTTGAGAAAATTTTGCTGAAAATTGATAGGAATCACTCAAGTGGCAAGGCGCTGATGTCTCAACACTGTGTATCAGAGTTCAAGGCAGAGTTCTACCAGTGAAACTACAAAATACTCTGATTTTTGACTGGTAAAAGTAGTGGTCTCTCGATCAAGCAGAATATTAGATAAAGCAAGAGTTTAAACAAAATCATTTATTGTAATGATTTATACAACTACTTTATTTATTTCACTCCGTGGTCACATGCTCATGTTTTCTCTATCATATCAGCAATTTGCTTCTGGAAGTATATTTTCCTATCTCTTAATCCTTCTCCTCCTTTGAATTTATTCAATTTTCACTTCCTTGTGTATGTACAACTATAGGCAGGAAGTTAAATCTACTTTTCTTCAGTATTGCATTGTGTATCCTCTTTTCCTAGGAAATATTAAGCAGGAATCTGGTTTTATAGACAAAAGACTCCCACTTAGGCATTAATTGCATATACCCCAGGCAAAACCTGTCTACCCTTAAACTCTTTTCTTCTTTGAAAGGTGACAGACCAAAAGAAGTAACTGACTTTTCTAGTAAGTTAAATGAATTAATAAATGCAAACCTTTCAATTTGACGTAGGGTATTTTTTGAAGATAAATTTATATTTTTCTATACTATAAAGAAAGATTATGCACAACAGACATCCACAGAAATCGAATCAAACTGAACTTCAGGATAGTTCAGCAGTGTATCTTTTTCATCATATTTCAAGATCTGCTTCTCGATAGTGGAAATTAGGTGAAAATCCCTTACAAGAAAACACAATTTTCAGACAAGTAGTCAGACTTCATACCTCATCGTACTTTGACTGAAGTGGAACAAAAGTCATACCCTGCAGAAGCATTTTAGCTTTTTGATTTATGTAAGCATATTATCCTTTTAAAATTCATCACTGTCTCTCCAGTAAGGATTAGCTGCTTCATTCCTAAGGTCAATACGTAGTTACCAATTTCTGGCATCCGTAAGTCAGACTGGTGTACAGAGCACTCAAGAGGCAAGTCATGTAAATGATGTGCACAGGTATGATATTCAAAAAAAGACCAGAACAGGGCTGTGGCTTACCATCCCTACAGTACAGCAAACAGCTATTAAAACTTGGTTTTTACATGGCTATAACTATAAAACAACAATCACAATGATTTTAACTCTTTACTACTGTCAGCAACAGTTCACTTACCTCATCAGGGTTGGCATTAAAGGTGAGACTTCCCTCATCTAGCTGCATATATAATTTTCTAAAGGAAAATCCTAGAGGCGGATTCTTATTGTATATAGAACAGTGACCCCAAGTGGATTTGCACAACCTATGAAAATAGAATTAGTCTATTATAAAAATTCTTTTCTGAATTTCATGTATTTTATGGAAGCAAAATGTAATCAGCCCTGCAAAGCTAAGTACCAAACCATAGCAAGGTTGCTTGTAACACTTAGTTATCAAGCCTTTTGCATATGTGTTGCTAAAATCTTCAATGATATGATCTTTGTTTTCTTCTTACAGATGTTTTGGAGTATTTGAGTGCAAACTTGAAAGATATTCCAGTAGGTGGCATCAAAACAAAATCCACACAGCAGAGAACTATAGCCCTTTTAGGACTGTGACAAGTTGTTCCCCTGCAGTACTATCACAAAGATTGTTTCTTTTCTTGTGCCCCAGTTATGAAGTAAATGGGACAACACATTTGCAAAAAATTATGACATTAACTCACCACTTTCCCTACCTTTTCCACCCAACTCTTCTTTTTCATGTCTTGGCCAGTCCTAATTACTAGATCCGGCCCCATCCCTCCGTCAGTTTCTTACCCTTCTACCCCACTCTGACTCCGTGTCTGTTTCATTGGGTTTTGTCCCTCATCTCAGTCTCTTCGATGACATCATCTATAATTCCCTTGAACTTTCACTTTCTATGCACTCTAGATTCCTTATTAAACTGGTAGTTCTGCTTCAACATACCTGCTTTGTAACTAATTGGGCAAAATGTTTACGACCCAGTAGGTAGCCACTGAGGACATGACAAAGACTTTGTTTCCAGTTCAGGAACCTGGGTCTTATTTGGACTGAGTTTGGAACTGCAGCCACAGGACCTGCCAAAGCTTAAACGCATCCAATACACATGGAATGTTGAAGAATTTTAGATGTCTATAGTATGCAAATTGAGTTTTTTTATTAATCTCTCAAATCAGGACACATTACCAAAGTACATACTTTGAATGTTAGTGTTATTTGGGAAGATTTCACTAAAAATATTGAGCTACTTCCCAGAAAGAACTTTGAGGAAAATACGCTGGGGCTTTTTCTGCATACAATTCAGAAGCTCTGGTATCTTCAAGCTTTGGTATAGGGAATTTATTAGTATTTATAGGGTGGGTTTGATACAAAGAAGTGAGCACAATACAAAGCATACTGATTAACTTAGAAGCTTACTGGTATCCTTCACTAGAATTCCTATTTCCTGTTAATATAACAATCCCCAAGAGCAGAACAATCGTGACTAAGACATTGCATTCCATCATAGTATTGCTAGGTTCAGAAAACATGATAGGAAAGGAAGCTGCTTATTTCAAATGCAGAGGAGCAAGGAAATACATGAGGGAAGGAAGAGAAGTAGAGCATAATGAAAGCAAAAGAAAAAACCTGAACAACAATCCAACTACTACAGTAATAGAGCGGTAAGAAAATGTTGTGAAAGAAGTTACAAGTTCTGCTGACCAGGTACTCTGAAGGAAGTATGATTTAAAGAGGTTTTCCTACTGTTATAAAATATAAAAGAAAATATTGTTAATTACATTTTGATATTACACTATTTTATCTGAAAGAATGCTCCTTTATTTATTTCCTGGACATACAAACTCTGCATATGTTATATATAAGCTTGTTTATATACAGACTGCTGAAATTTCACTTGAGAAAAATTGACCTTTTCTTTCCTCCCTCCATAACAGTCTTCCAAAAAACATACACTTAATTTGCTCTAAGACAGATACAGTGGATGATTTTTTCCAGCCTTTTCATTTGGAAGTTTGGCTGGATAGGTCTGCTTGCTTAAGCTAGATATTCATGTGAAGTACAGAGAAGCAACAATACAAACATTTGAGATGTGCTCTGAGCTAACACAGAAGCAAAAACAAGTCCCTGTTTTTTTCTCTGTGATCTCTCAACCAAGAGGTGTGTAATAATACACTGTACACTTGCACCAAGTACACCTGTATATGCAGTAATCTCCAATAACATCCAATAGTAATTAAAAATCCAGAATAGCATTTTAAACTATATACACTTCCTCTAAATCAAATCTCATATAACTCAGGAAACCTTTGCTAAGGTTAGAATGGCAAAAAGCACTTACTGAGACAAAGTTAAAATCTAATTGTTTTTTTCATGCTTACCCTTGCCAGAGGAGCTCATCATTAGCAAGATCCTGCCAGACACATGAAGCTAGACAGAGATCAGTTGCATTCAGGTATGACAGAATGGTAAAACTAAGCTCTGGTGGCAGCATTTCCAGGTTAATGAATCCTTCTTGTTCCTTAGATTTTCTTGTCTTCAACAGGTGGTAGATGTCAATGCCTCCTTGGGCTTGTTTGCGATGGCTTGTATTGGCAGCGCTGTTAGCAACTATCCTCCTACCATGCTCTCTGGTAAGGTAGCCTTGTCCACTGTATCCTTGCTGTTGCAATTGCTGGTTCCTCGCAACTCTCCAGAGTCCCTGACCCATCTGAGAGCCTACTGGACATAAAATCCAAAACAAATTAATAAACATTTGTAAGACAGATGTAAATAAACATTTGTAAGGCAGACTCAGCACACACTGGAAAATAAAATTATAGGGCTGATCTGAATAGATAAAACATGAGTTTTGTCAAAGTTATGCTGACTATGTAATGTTGTCTCCATGAGGCAACTGAAGAAATACTGAAAACCCCATAAAAGAACTCTAGATTTTTTTCAAAAACTTCCATACTTGAAGAGTTACTAAATCAACAATAAGCTTCTGCAAAGATCACCAAATATTATCTATACCCTATACAAGTTAAGATGACTTAACCTTCAGAACAATTGGAATCTTCAGACTTCCTTTAAAATTTAATAAAAATATCTCATTTAGAGTCAATGAAGGGCTATAAAACATAAGGAGAAACAAAAAAGTCCTGAGTGTTGGGTAGCACACAAGATGTGCCTGTGACTGACATTGAAACAAAGTTTAATGACTTCAGTGATAATGCAGTAAGAATTTTTGGTGCTTAGAAACAAGAAATAAGTATCTTTTCAAGCTTTCTTGTCTAGTGGCATAACGTAAAACCTTCAGAATAAGATAATCATATACTTAAAAAGAGGACATCACTGAAGAAATAGTATAAAAAGCCTTTTTGTAATGTAAAAAAAAAGATTAAAAATATATTTGCTAATTTAAGGCCCAACTGAAGAAATATCAGGAAAGAAACAAAGTGAAGCACAATTTAAAACACTGAAGAATTAGCTACTGGAAATCCACAAGCTCTAATATGCATGTAGCTATTCAGCAGCTTATATGCCTTTTGTTAGAACACATATAATCTTCCCCATCATGTAATTACTTTCAACATTGCAGTAATTCAGGATGAACGCTTTCAGAACTCACTCATAACATGAGATAAGCAAACCCATTGTTATAAAAAAGTCTTTAAGTAATGGTGTGAAGAAATCTATTTTTAAGTTGTTTTGAACATACATTTTCAATCACCAGGTTCAACGGGCCACTCAAAAGTATGTTTTCAATTTTCCAATAATGCAACTTTATTTAGTAATTAAAACGTTAGTAGCTTGGCTGTAATAATTACCACAGTAAAAATAACCAATCTTGTTTATAAATTGCTGATTTTCTCCAGCTCTGTCTGGTGTCTATCAAAGCCTGATTTAAATTCTAATTTTATCTTATTCATGTTACTTTGCTACTGTGTAATAATTCTATTGCAGTGCTGACAAGCATGATAGGATAGTAAAAGTAATCCAGATTAATACTGCATTAGTACCGGCTTCATTAAGTAAAAAGCAACACGCACTCGTGATCGAAACGCTCTGCGCTTTATGGCAACCGAGCCCTACAGCTGCTACTTTGCAGCCACAATTATCCCAACAGTAGAACGTTCCTTCCTCCGATGCTATCGAAACTGATAGCTTCGTTCATCGCAGTTGCATTCGTCACCGAGGCCCGTAACGTGAGAGCCCTTCACTCCCGACTCCGGCCAAGGAGGCGGAGGCCCAGCGCGCCCCGCAAGCCCAAAGCCGCCCCAGCGGCCGAGAGTGACCCGGGGAGCTGAGGGCCACAGCTGCTCAAAGCGGCCCCCCGTCACCAGGAGCTGCGCACGGCGTTGTTCGCTGCCCGCCCGACCCGCGGGGCCTCGGCCGGGCAGGACGCGCCGCTCCTGGAGAGCCCGGCGGGCACCGCCCCTGCGCCCCATTGGGCCGCCCGCAGGGCCGCCGCTCCCCATTGGCCGCGCCGGCCGCCCGGCCGCCCCCGCCCGGCCCCCCGAGGGCCCGTACCTGTGCCAGTTCGGTCCGACCGCCGCCGCGACGAGCCCGGCCCAAGTCCGTGTGAGAGCCGCGCCGGGCGGGAAGGGGCTGCGCGGCCCCGGGGACAGACGGGGCACAGCAAGGAGCCTCGGCAGGGAGGCCGCGCCGCCGCCGGCCCCGTCCCGGCCGCGCAGCTCTGACGGCCACTGTTGTTGCTGGAAGTGGCGTCACGGCGTGGGCGGGCGCGCGGGAAGCGGAAGTGGCGGTTGGTGGCGGCGGCAGATTTGGTGTGTACCCGGCCCGGCGCCCGCGGGAGCGCTCGGATCTTTGCTGGGACAGGGCTTTGTCCAAGCACTGCGGGTCGGCTTCCAACGCAGGGCTTTCCCCCTCCTCAGGGCCGGAGAGCCCCGGGCCGGAACGCGAGAGCGCGGTCCCCGGTCGGTCTGTGGGCGAAGAAGGGCGGGTGGAGAGCCGGGCCCGGGCCCGCTCCTGGAGCTCGTCCCAGCGGGCTGGCGGGGTCGGAGCCCGCCTTGCCGTGTCCTGGCTGGGACACACATTTTTTCCGCCCGGTGTTTCCGTGGCATCTGGCCCACTTCGCGCTGTTCCTTGGGTAGCTCACTCACGTGCAAGTAGCCTGCCTGCGTGCTCGAAGTGCGTCGGTCGCATCTGGCACGATAGCGAAATCGGTGACGTTTTTGTATCTCTACAGAATGATGAGATTTCCCCTTAGTTTTCCCCCTCCCCCCCCCCCCCCCCATCCCCCTTGCAACAGGAGAATTTAGATACAATTAGAAGAAATCAGAGCTCCTTTTTGTTTGGCATTTCAAAGATAACGCTTTACAGTGTTAAGATACTCGGTAATTTGCACGAGTTATTTCGATTTGTGGTTGGTTATTGGTTTTTTTTTCACATTAAAAAATACACTGACTTTGTGAGTTTGCTAATAGGCTTTCTCAAGTTCTGTCAGTCTGTCCAGATTGTTAAGATGCAAGCCATTTGATTTTAGTTGTGACTTAAGAGCTGGGCTATGATCCAGTCTGTGCTCTTAAGTTTTATATTGGAGAAGAGCTAACATTGGTTGCATGTAAACAAACGGTGGCAAGGTACATTACTCTTAGGCTATCTCTAAATATGGATTTATTTTCAAGGATGATTATTAATACTTATATTTGAAGATACTGCTTCAGGTGTTTCATTTTGCTATCTGCCAGCCAGGCAGAATTGCCAGTACTTTTAGATCTCTCATGGCAATTTTTCATTCCCCGCCCCCATTCTCCTCTTCTTCCATTTGACAATTTACTGATCAGTTCTGTTTGGTAAAACATACTAAAATCAGGAGCTTCCTGTACTTATTTATGCCATTGATAGATTTAAAATCATAATTGGATGTTGGTGGTTTCACGCTTTGCAGATTCTCTTTTGTTTTCTTTTTTTTTCCCCTTTTTTTGCTTTTCAATCTTCAGTTTCCTTGTGGCATAATTCTGCAGGAAGACAGCTTTTTGTACTTTGCACCAAGTGCTTAGATGAGTCTTCTGCAAAGCTCACAATAAATTACAAATGGGTTCTCAACTTGGGTGTTGCAATGTAGAAGTTAAAGAGGGACTTTTTGGTTATCATACCGATAAACTATTTTGCCTGCTCTAGATGTTCTGTTACGCCCTCTCCCTTAATAAGTATATTTATTGGATTATCTAAATAGACAAGTATTGCTGTGATGAGTTGATAGTCCTGTCTTGTGTCTGCACAGCCAGATGTTGCTCTTTTGGTCAGTGTCTTGGGGCCAGGTGAAGAAAAGAATAAGCAGCATTCCAAATTACAGAATGCAAAGGTTTTCACCTGCTCCTTTGAAGTAGCCAGGAAACTTGTTTTCATTGTTTTAGTGGATTTAGCCAGCACTGAATTCTTAACATGCTTTCAGGTGTCTTTAAAATTCTTTGATATTTGATCACATTGAGAATTACTACTTGATCCCCTTCAGAATGAAAATGATGGCTGGTATTAATTGGTATTGAGCTGTAGTTCTGTGCTGTATTGTAATGATTGGGAAATGGTACTATCTTGAAAGGGGAGCAAAAACCTTTGAATTTCAGGGATAATTCTGTTGCATTTTGTAATTTTCGTGTACATAATTTTTTTAAAGGGGATGTACTTTATTACACTTATTTCATAATCTGAAGGAAGAATATTTGGAATAATGGCAACAGGAGACCTAAATGGAAGCTTAAGAAAAATAGAACAAGGACTTCGCTTGTTAAGTTATCCAAGAGATGTTGATTATACAGTGTAAGTGACAATGTGAAAATTTGTGCTAAAATGTGATGATTGTAAGATGTGTAAACAAGCTATGTATAAATCTTAGCATTGCACCCAGTGATGAGGAAGCAGAGCATATGTCTGTGGGAAGCTGGGATTTGGTAAATGTGAACTAGAGTACAAAAAGGTGCAATTTTCCTCTTCTTCGGAATAATCCTGAAGTGTATCACTGTTTTACTCTTTTCTTCTGCTGTTCTTCTGTTACAATTTCTTTGTAAGTGTTTTCAAAACTTCCTTCAGAAAGTTTCAGCCTGTAAGGTTTAAAAAAAAATAGAGGTGTTGAGTGTTGAGCTGGAAATGCTGCTAGGCTTTGGACCTGTCAATGTTTAAATTATATGAAGATCACAAAACCCTTTTTTTGAGCATTATACATATAGCAGCAAAAACTGCTGAATGAGAAATGCCTAGACAAAACCCCCTTAAAATGAAAGAGATACTTGGACATAACATGCTGGCTATACTAATGCCCTTCACGTTAAATGTTTGAATTCTTGTAATCCAAAGGCTTTTGGTTATCTTCTGCTGTGTAAAACACTTTTGTTTCTTTATAGGCTAGTAAAGGGTGATCCAGCTGCGTTTTTACCTATCATCAACTATTGTTTTACGTCTTTTTCAACTTGCATAGCAGAGCTTTTGGTAAAGTGTGATGTGGAACTGGCAGCAAAGAGTGACTTGCGTTTTATTGAAGCTGTTTATAAGGTATCTGTCTTTGTGTTCTTTGCGGAAGAAACGCAGTTTTGAGTGGAGCCTTACGAAAATATCTACTATGAGTTTTACTGGAAAGTGAAAATTTTGGGTAATGAATGTGAATTGTAGCTCTGTTAGAATTTAAGTACTAAGTCACTGCGTGGCAAGTGTTTAAATTTTCATGAAAATAAGGATAGATGGTGTTAGCCGACTGTCTCTCCATTTTGAGACAGTTGCAGAAATAGTAATACTGTTTTCTGTTAGTTTTGAATATTTAAATATTTATTGTCCCACATGATTTATAGGAGTGACCTTCATAGATCTTCATGAGAAATCATAACCATCAAAAAACCCCTACATAAAACTTAAAAAATTGTAATGAAAGCTCAATAAGAAATAAGGCTATTTTAAAACACTATGCCATTTTAATCTATAAAATTGAATATTTAACAGTTTATAAATTGGAATCAAATTCTTAACTGATTGAAATGAAACTATTCTTAAAATATCCATAAGCATGCTTTTAGAAAAGGTGGCTTGATGTATTAACCAATAATGGCTTATTCAGACTAGTTTTCCATCTGAGGACAGAGACTGCTTTGGAGAAAAGTTCTTGGGAAGGCTGACTTAGCCCTCTCTACTGCAGTTGCTGAGATTGATACAACATTGACTTTGGAAAGTATTTGTTGTAAATTTTTTAATATAAATAATTTGTTTCACAAATCTTGAGGCTGCGAGTTAAAGTTTACAAAGTGACATGAACAAAATGTTTCTGGAAGAGGAGGTATATTTAAAGCCTAGTTAGAATAAACAGATATATATCTATAGATATCTATATATATCTATATATATCTATCTGAAATTGAATGAGAAAAGGTTTAACTGCTGAAGTGCAGAATGAAAGAAAAGGTCATAGTAAAATAAGGACATAAGCATGCCAGTTCTACAGCAAATTGTGTGGTGAATTTGAAAGTGAATTAAACTCTTGTTTTTGTTGCAGTTCCTTCGAGATCAATTTCAGTATAAACCAATTTTAACAAAAGAGCAGTTTCTTCAGTTTGGCTTTGCGGAAAGAAAAATGCAAATTGTTTGTGACATTATCAATTGTGTGGTGAAAAAACATAAGGAATTGAGTAACTCTAATAAGGTACTGTTTAAATACTTGCTTTTATTGTAAGTTTCCTTTGGCATGCTTGATGCTGCTGGTAAAATCTGAAGACCAGTCTATTTAAGGTGCTGCATTACTGATGGACAAAAAAATGGGAAATCAGTATGAATTTCCATTGTAAGATGTTTGAATGCTATCATTCCAGACACGAAGCTGTAAATAGTTTGTAGCATAAACAAAAAAAATATTAGAATGAAGATAAATCTAGTACTTTGTGTCTTTACAGTAAGTGATATATTTGCTTTGGAACTTCCTGACATAATCAATATAGTAAACCTTGCAGATTGATTTAAAAGCAAGGCAAGACCAATTGATAGGCTGAAGTTCTGTAACAATTTAAACATGACACTTTCATTTGTTCTCAAATTGGATTATTTTTGTCAATGATACTTGTTTGACATTGTCAAGGTATTGTTTTTATCAGCATATGTTGTGTATCTGTCTGTGCTTTAATGAAAAGAATTTCGAGTCTTACTATTTTAGAGGATTTTGTTTCCTTTGAGTTTGTAACAGTCTTCAGGACTTATTTATACTTAATTTGCCACTTTTGGGGACATAACTGCCTTTTTTTCTATTTGTTTCCATTTCAGCTCTGGTGCAAGTTGTCTTTTCTATTCATAACCATCTTTGATGCAACCTTGCATAGTCATTAATGAGTATATAAATATGGCATTCACTTGTGGATCTGTGTTGTTTGTAAATTGTGGTAGCTATTTTTTTTTTGTTCAGATATTATTGTACAACAGAGGTTTAAATGTGTTTGTTTGTGTGTGCCACGAAATATTTGTGACTGTTAATGATGGTAGAAAGTGGAGTGTGTAATCCTGAAAGATTTTCCTATGTTATTTTCTTCTGTTCACTTTGGAGGTTAAATCCAAAATGAGGAAAAAAGTCAGACCTTTTAAATATGAAATAAGGTCAATTTGTGGTAAAGGCCTTGCTGATCCTAGTGGCTGTGCTGTGAATTCCAAACAGGTATGAAAATAATATTTATGTCTTAAGTGTGAAAGTTAATCTCATTTGTAGCAAGTCACACTCTTGATGGAATTTGTGCTTTCCTTTAGGTTTTAATGCTTAATCAGACCAGTTTTGAGGTAGGCTGGTGTTTGTTTTTCCACTAAGTGTGGTTGGCTGAAATAGTAGCTGAAATGCAGAGGATGTTGCCTCTGTCTTTTACTGAGTAGTTGATCTCAAAGTCTTGGTGGCAATGATCTAGTGCTGTTGTTTGTCATTTGAATTATATGAAATGGAGGGACAGTAATGAAAAAAGATAGAAAAATAAGCTACATCGTGTTTGGAGAATGAAGTGTACAGGGCCTAATGTATATTTTCAACACAACTTTCAAACCACTTTTTGCTCTTTTGTTTGAATCTGTTCAGCAAATATTTCTTAATGTAACATTCCTCTTGGCTTCAGTTTCACAAGAATAAAATGATTATGCATTAAGTAAAAATGATTCTGCATTATGCTACTCTTGACACATGGAGGAGGCAGCTTTCCTAATATTTTCTGCTAAAGGGATGCAAAATAAAATTTTACAGAACTTTTAGGACTGTGACTGCCCAAAGTTGGGGATTTCTATTTAGAAGGAAAATGCTACTTTTATGAGTGTGGAAAACTTCAGAAAGAAAGTATTTGAAATGGCATCTCTGTCTCTTCTGGTTGTTTAATGGTAGAAATGAATGGGGATATCTATGTATGTATTAAGACTTCCCTAAAAGAGGAGTGTTTCAGTTTCACCAAGTCATCTAGGAATCTGTACCTGTTAAAATGCTGCACAAAACTGGTACTTGTGCCTTCTTAATGATTGAGAATTTTGGTTTGTGTCAGGATCATAGGACTTAATCCACCTAGAAAGAATTACAAAATTTGTCTCTTACTTTTTTTGTAAGGGAAGTCTTCAAAGGAAACTAAATTTGCAGCTCATATAGGGCTGTTTTGCTGACTTTTTTTTTTCCTGAATGTTTTAGTCATAGTTTTGATGTTGGAACTTTCTCACTGTATGTATTAACATACCTCCTAATCCACACTTAGAAATCTAACAACCCTTACATTAAGAGAGGAGATTAATGCCTTCATTACTGTTTGTGAAAGGGAAACAAAGTATGCAGTATATATGGTAAAGTGTGTGCATGTTTGTTTTAGAGTTCTTTCAAGTTTGTATGATTTCTTTAAAATGAAACTGCCTGCTATTGGTTTTTTTATTTTGTAACTTGTTGGGATAAGATTGTCAGATTTAAATAAATACTAAAATGATAGATTTTATGCATCATTACTTGGCTAATGAATTGAAATGTTCTTGTAATGAATAACACCAGCGATTTGTTGGGTTTTTTGTTTGTTTATTTTTTAACATACACAAAAGAAGCCTCTAGTAGAACGGCACTCAGGAAATGAAGTTAGTGGCAACCTTCATCCACTATTTCTTCCGGCACAGAGGGGTAATGACGAGGAATTGTGCCTGGATCATGACATTGTGGAAATAAAATGTGAACAAGTAAGAGCTTTCATTTTAAGATGCTGTCTGCATGTATTCTTAAATTTTTTTTAACAGGGTTTTTCTAAAGAAATAAAGGTTTTTACGAGATAGCTGGATGCCCCTTATGTATAACTAATAGTTATATAGCAAATATACTGAAAAAGTTGGAAAAAAGTCAGTTAAATTGTATGGTCCTTTCAAGAGACTGTTCTGGCAACCAGTTTTATTAAAAACTGAGTTCCCTGAATAGGCATATTATAACAATCCTTGGAGAAAAAATATTTTCTAGAGTAGCAGCATGTAATTATTGAACCTGAGGAAGATTGCACTTAACTTGATTGATCAAATAATTAATTACATCTGTTTTGAAATTAGCAGACATTTTCTTACCCACATTTTCAGGTCATAGAAGATAATTCTGAGATTGAGTTTTTAAAGAGTCAACTTGCTGATTGCCAGGAAAAGCTTCATAAGCTAGATTGGATAGAAGATAAACTACAAGTTTTAGAAGAGAAACTGCAAGGAAAAGTGATCATAGATGAGAAGGATTGGAATAACTTGTTGAATCGAGTTTTGCTTCTTGAAACAGAACTGTTGTTACAATCCAAAAAGGTATGTTACCTTCTATATTGATTCTATAAAAATATTGCCCAGGCACGGTGTTCTTGGTCTGTTTCTGCCCTTCCTACCTCCTGTGTGTGCTCTTTCACTGGTTTTAAAGGCATGATCTGAATGGAAGTGCTGTTTATGGAGTTGTTGTTGGTTTTTCTTTAATGTGTAATTATATGGTTCTATCATGCTCTATGAACAAAGCTCTCTGTTGGAAATATATCTTTGCAGGAAGAGCTAAGCCTGTTTTTCATTAGTAATGCTTCAGTGTGTTTTTATTTATTAGTGAAGTTATAGAAGGAAGTTTTTGAAGACTTTCGAACATCATTCTATACAACTGATGTGGACAAAAATAGATGGCCTGCAATGGAAAATACAGGGCATAATAAAGAGTTAGTTATTATTTTAGTCCTATATTTGTGGCTTCTTGAAATCTGCCTGGTTGATGGTTTTTCTCCTCCCACTTCCTATTGCTTGTCCATGATGGCCATTACATTTTTAAATGTGTGAAAGTGCTAAAATTTTGATGTGGCTAATTTGGCATAGCAAATAAAGTCTTTTGTTGCATTAAGACTCTGGACTATTTTTCATGCTGTTGAAAGGTCCTTGTACACACATTATATAATTTCATATAAGTACACATGTAAGTATTTTGAGATGCAGTGAACCATAGCATCATTTTTTTGATCACATGCTTAATTTCAAAATGTATTTGCATGTGCATCTCATGTGTATCCTTCAAATACTGTCAGATGCTTTCCAGAAGTTGAAAACTCTGGTGGAAAATAATTGTGTTTTTCTCTGCAGTTATAAAAACATTGAATTTATTCATAACCAGGTGCTCTGTGTGTGTTGGTGACCCTGCAAGTTTGAAATGTTGCTAAAACTTGTATACAGGACATGTTTTTTATTACATGCCTTGAAAGTTGGCTAGTTATGCAAAGTCTTGAACAGGGTAACTGTTCAGACTGATCACTAGATTATTTCTAAAGGCCGTAGCTCAAATAGTAAGGTTTGACATTCTCAGTCACTTTTTTAAAATGGTTTCAGGTCAGTAATGGCTCAAGTGATTTACCATCTGAAATCAGTTTCTTATGGATATTGGAATTTAATTATCAGTAGACATATATGCAAATAACACCGCCAATGAAAATGTTTTCTTCTGCTGGCAGTCTCAAGATGCCTTCAGGTGAACAGCCGTAGACAGTTTTGCTCCTGTTTCAAATGTATTCTTTTCAAGAGATTGTTGTAGCAGCACAGGAAAGCTTGTGTTTCAGACTAGACTTGTTCTTTCTTTTCTGTACATTTAGTTTATTATTACTTCAGTAACATGTTTATTGCAGTTGTTCATGTGGTTGGAATACTATTTGGAAAATACTCTCAAAAATTTCCAGTGAGGTCACCTACAGAAACAAGTTCAAATGTAGTTTCTGGGTGGCATTGTTGCTGGTCTTTTTTTGAAGCAAAATAAGCTACTGTTCAGTAATTCTATAGGCTATTTTTTTAGGACTGAGGACTGTATTTCTGAACATCAACCAGCAGTGGAAGGTGCATGTACTTTGTTAAGCTAATGACAGCCAATGTCAAGATGAAATGGTTAGTACAGGATAAGAGCAGTCCCATTGTTGTACTCATACCTAAGTTATATGCACTATGTTTTGGCTGGGTTTTGACTTGTTTACAAACAGTATTATTGCTATTAAACCAACCCTCCCCCCCCCCCCCCCCCCCATGAAACAGACTACTTTTTAATGAAGTGTTTGATTTTTTTAGTTCTGTAAAGACACCTGTGCAGTTCCAACTTGTCTGGATGGTGTATCAAATGCATATATAATTAGTACTTAAACATACTTTTGTTCAGTCAAAAGATGATTTAAACAGGGTGCATAGCTATAACACCAGTAACCTTCTATTTCAGAGAGACTTACCTACAGAGTTCAGCAATATAAATCAAGAATCTACTGCTAGTAGCATTACAGTTTCTTCTGGTGAGTATTAAATGATTTTCCTTTTCATTAACATAAATATGTTAAACATGTCTTGCTGACCTTGACTAAAATACTGTTTTTAAGTAGACCATTGCAATTTCGTGACCTCTGAATTTAAGTCCATACTGCAGATTACAAGTTAGAACCTCCTCATGTTTTCATGTTTGTAATTTGTTCTTCAGAAGGTTTATTTACTATAGAATAGTCATTAATAGTTACAAATAACTACTAAAATATCAGCGATACAAATTCAATTAAGGTGCTATTGCTGAGGCTGTGAAAAATAACGTTACCTGGACTTTAAAGTTGTTACTCTGTTTTGAAAACACACTGTTCATAAGCACAGAAGGAATTCTTTTTGCTGCCACAGGTTTTATGATGCTGTTTTCTACTTTTATAGTGGAGCTCAAGACACACTAGAACCTTTTCATTCATTAATTTGTGTTGTTTTTCAAATCACTGCTCACCGTTTTCTGTTTCATCTCTTTTGAAGCAGTTAGCAGCTATCCAACTGGCATTTTTGCTAATCTTTCTTTTTTTGAAGAGGAAGACTAAATCTTTTTCTCCCATTTCCAACTTAATTTTGGTAACGTACAAGAAGTAAATGAAACAGCCTTAAGTGGGAAAGAAATTAAAAACATTGCCCAGGCCAGAAGTAATTCTTCTGTTTTCCTCACTGATAGCTCTTTATGTAAGGAGCTTGCATCATTCACTTCACTGATTTGGCCTGTTTCCCCTGTTACTCCTACCCCCCATGGTAAGGAGGAGACGCTATTTTGCATTCTCATATATAGGTGTTTTTGTCTAATGTTGGGCTGTTGCATTGTAATTAAAAGAGAATCTCAGTAATTCAGTTTCCATGGAAGTTAGGAAGTCAGTTTCTTGGTTTTGTCAAGTTTTGTTTTCATAGTCTCAGAAATGGGACTTTCATTTTACAAGACATAGAAAGCTTGCAACATGTCTATTTCCTGCCATAAATTTAGTGGTCTGTTACTGATACCTGAGGACTTTGTAGTCAGTAAATGGACAGATGGTCTTTAAAAGAGAATTTACATATTTTTAGACCTCTTGAATTCTTCTGAATTTGTTATTCCTGTTTTTCTAAATTCAGGAAATTTTAGGCATACAAGTTATGGGGCCAATCTTAACTCTTCTATCTGAGATGTACAGTACAGGAATGGTTTCAGTTCAATAGTTGTAGTGCTCTTCAGAAATCACAGCTGTACAGAAGAAATAATTTTAAATTTTAATTGCTTAAAATTTTTTTAAGATTTTTAGACACAATAGTGTAGCTAAACATGTTCCAAAGGTGTGATGCATTGAGGATAACCTTACTAAAAAAAAAAGGCATAGGAACACTTTTTTTCCTAGATAATAAGTTCTCTTCCCTGAGAAATTTTAGTAATCTAAAATTGCAAAGAATATCACGACCTTCCCAAAGTGACAGGAAAAAAAAAGTCTGTCTGTGCTGAGTGATTGTTACAGATATCCCAGGGGAAGGAAAGCCAGAAGACAGCAAGAGCTTGGTATAAATTTTAAGCTAAACAAGAAGGTGATCATTTTTTATAATATTTCTGCTACTTATAAGACAGGTTACTTAACATAAATTAAAGATGTTTTTGAACAGGCAGTTTACAATAAAAATAATGTAAACTATTTGAAATTACTGTTAAATGTTTAACACTGTAATCAGATGTTTGTAAGTTTTGGTTTTACTCTAATCAGGATAAAATAACCTTCCTAGTAATCTTTTTGAAATTTGCTTTGTCTATCTTATAGATAGTAATACTGCACTTCCCTTGTTAAAAAAAAAAAGAAACCTATTTTGGACTCTTATAGTAACTTTTCCTTTTCCCTCTCTAAACAATGCAATCTCTTCTGTTATTACATACTGTAAATCAAGTTATTTGATAGCTGACCTTGCAAAAGGGAGCAAAAAGGCAAAGGTGA
The DNA here is from genome assembly GCF_047495875.1 of Pithys albifrons albifrons. Lineage (NCBI taxonomy): Eukaryota > Metazoa > Chordata > Aves > Passeriformes > Thamnophilidae > Pithys > Pithys albifrons. The sequence goes on from NC_092462.1 coordinate 38,360,784, forward strand.
CACAAACCCAAGTATTTCTTTATAGATATAGAAAGGAATGAGATGCCAGAGAGTCATCTTCAGTCCTCTGGATGCAGTTCAGTACTATCCACAAACCCATCTCCTAAAGCCATGACCATTAATTCTCATGATCTGACAGACATTTCAAAGGTAAGTAAAACTGGGGAATGCTCAGTTGATTTCCTTTCTGAGGTCAAGAGAACAAGTAAGCATTGGTTTTAGTTGTATATACTACTAGTGAAAAACAAGGAAAGTAAGCAAAACTACATCTAGGTCTGTCTCATAAAAATACTTTTTATATGTAAACAGTGCTTAAAGTCACATTTTCTCTGAATTTTTAAGTTGAAAGTCCATCTGAAAAATGTCATCTTTGAAGAGTTCACTAACTTTGTTGCTTTTAAATTGTAGGAGACAATAAGACAAAGAATGGAAAAGATAAGTAAAATGTAAGTAAATAGGAAAGTACAGCAGGAATTTATTTCCCAGGAGGGAGTTGTACTGGACTAAGGCATATAGGGAATGTACACATGTGTTCCAAACCTCAAAGGTCTCTCCATCAGGTGCGGCATTTCCTTATGATTCCACCGGATAATAAATCCACTTACAGTTCTGTATTTGTGGGATGAGTCACTGTTTTGGTTTCTAAAAAAGCAATAGAAAACATTCTTAATAATATTAACTAGAGATTAAAATGTGTTTAGAATTTGGTTGACAAGAAATAGGAATATTAGTTATCTTCTGATAGGGATTCCCTGATACTTGCAACTTTTTTTCCTGAAAAATAACAACATTATCCTAATTCTGCTCTTTATTATTTAAGAAAAAGTAAAAGCAATTTTCGTTTAAGAATTATGATAACTTATTAAGATGTATTTGATACTAATATTGAGATCTGTAATGAATTTTTTTGGTAAGAAATGTTTTTATTGAAGAGAAGTGCATTGTTGTATCATGTTTCTTTAACAAGGGATTTCTATAAGTGTCTGGCCTATAAAAAGGTCTAGCCTTTTCTATGATTTTTAATTTATTGTGTGGTACTTCTTTCTTTATGTGTATGTAAGGTTTATTGATATGTGGTTGGCATTTAAAATACAAACCAATTGCAGAGGAGAAGAGGGAATGAGAGAAAACTTGGTTTCATGCTGCTTGTTAGTATTTTGGAGAATTAAAAAGTTAAAAGCAAGTCTGTTATTTCTTGCCTGATTATAATAAGCATGTGTAAACAACATTTATTTTTAGAATTGAAGAAACCTTCAAATTGTTGAAAACATCAAGCCCACCTCTGAGGATACCTGAAAACACAGATCTTCAGACCTGGTCTCTGCAGACTTATGGATACCAGGAGTAATATGTATGTTTGTACAGCATTCAGTTTTTAATATATTGAATTTATAATGATTACCAGTGCTTTTATTGCTTTGAATAAATATTTTTCTGATGCACCTGTGTATTGATTTCTCTCCCCCCAGCCTCAATTTTCAGTTTTAAGAACTGTTCAGATAGCCTCTCCCCCTCTCCCTGCACTTCTGTAAATTGAAGTCATTACAGCAGTGTATTCTTGTGTTGACATTTGTTAGCAGTGTGCTAAGTATTATGTTTTTTAAAGTGTGGGCTTGAGGACTGTGGTTTACATCCTGTTGGAAACATTCCAGCTGGAACTTGCATGGTGCACCCGAGAGGCATTCTTACATACCATCCTACCATCTGTACTGTGCAATAAATCTTATAAAAACTTACATACATAGTTTCAAGTATGTGCCTCTTTTGCTGTTTTTTTGTTGTTTTTTTAAATATAAGTTTTCATATTGAGCTGGAGAGCACCAACTATTTATGGCTTCCATTAATACTGACAAAGTGGGGGTCAGTTTGATCCTAAACACTAAAATGTGCAAGTAAGTCCACAGACTTTGACTGCAAGAGATGTGTTGAGTGTTTTAGTGCTCTTACCCAACACGTTTTAAGATCAGCAGCACAGATGGGGACCAGTCAGTATACAAAGAAATGCAACATTTTCATTATTTGAAGCCATGCTAAGATTTCTTTTTAGAGACATAAGTAGATGTAAGACTTCGAAAAACCTAATCAAATCAAAGATGTGTGAGGTTTGGATAAGATTAATTAATTAATTTTTTTTTACTCTTTGTCCATTGATAGGCTATCATATCAAAGTTTCCTTGTGCTTTAATACTTCATTTTAAAAGATTTTTTTGAGTTTAATATTACAAAACCACTAGATTTTTTTGTTTGTTTTTTTGGCAGAGACAAAACCAGCTGTTTCACAAGGTATAAAAAGTGATTTATAGGTTTTAACAATAATTATGATTTTTTCTATAACCATAAGGATTATAGATTGACTTTATTTTACATACAAACAGAATAACTTAGAGTGATTCATTATGCTATATAAAATGTAGTTGAGGGTTTTTTTGACTTCTGCAACTTTTTTTGTTGTTTAAAAAAGAAAAACGGATTGGAAAGTTAGATAACATGAGTGTGTTTTGCTCCTTATTTGAAAATAGACCTTGCAAACCACTGTTCATTATTCTAACAATGAAATGAAATGAGGTTTTCTAAATGTTAGAGCAATTCATGTTTTTAAAATAGGACTACAGCACCATCTTGTGGAAATCTTTATACAAAGCAATTATCAAAGGAGTAAGAATTAATATTCTTATACAGATAGTTATTGCTTTAAATCAGTAATGATGAAATATTTTGAATTAATATCTGTCTCTTATTGTTCCTCTTTGCCTTGAAATAAAATATTTTTTTCTCTATGATATTTGGTAATATTTCTGGCAGGAACCAGAGGAATGAATCTGGTTTTTTTGTTGATGTCATGGCAAAAATGAGACGTGGTAGTCAGTATCATTCATTCAAGTTACAGGAATTTATCGTTGAATGCATCTGGGGAATGCAGCAAGAGTTAGGTGTATGTGTGCAGTTCAATATCTTCTCTGTTTAGTGCTACAACATTGAAAATCCAGAGCTTCTTCCAGCAGCTTAAATGCATAAATAGTAATGAAAAGCCAGAATCAAGAACATGGACAAACTGAAGTGCATTATTGTCTTATAGAGGTTAATTTTTTGGAAAAAAAAGAGAAAAGATGATCAAAATATATGAGAAGCTACTAATATTTGGGGAATTTATTGAGCATCATTGTATTAGAGATGCTTAAAATTCTTTACTAATCAGTGAACAGGGTTTAAAACAACTTTTTCTATCACCTGCTTGTTTTGACACTGGGAGTTAGCCAGCATTTCGAGTAGTCATAGTTTTAATATATTCTGACGTAAAATTATTTTATTTGTTAATTATTTACAGTTCTCTTTCCAAACCCTTTATGCCACCTATAGTTTCTGTTCACTTTTTTTCTAGGATCTTTTTTAACTCTGGTGAAAATATCTTTGTTCACTTATAATGCCAGACAGCAAACTATGCTGCTTCAGGAAAGGTCTTACATCTGCAAAAATTGTTTAAAGATAGTGTGTTGCTTCTGTGGTATCTAGGCAGATTTCTGTGGAATGGAGATCTGTGTTGTGGTGTTTATAGGGTATACTTACAATTATGCACTCTGTCAGCTATGTCAGATAAGCAATCAGTAGAAGGATACTAATTAAAACACTTTTAACTTGAGTGTTTCAAATGGGCAAAAGAAGTTATACTAAAACCATGATATTCCTTCACCTGAGCATATCCTACAGCTTGTTTAATGAGCTGTAGTGAATTAGTTGCTCTGTTTAGGCAGTGTGACCTTATCTGAGAGAAAGATGCTATATCTGTCATTGCAAAATTTACTCTATAATATCTGAGCAGATGCTTGGAGACAGTGAGGCTTTTTACCCTCTGGGAGCAAACTCTCTGCTTACAGGTTAACAACAATTAGCAGTAGTGTGGAGCACTGATGCTCTAATCCAGCATTGTGTGTTTTTCCTGTCCCCTTTCCCTTTGCAATTATTGTAACGAAAACTTAGCTGTCAAGCAAAGACACTTCATAATAGGCTCCAGAATCAACAGAAATATAATTTTGCTAATGTTAGGTTTATAGTGATTAATTTTTAGCATAAGCAATGTCAAGAATATCATGCCCCTTGGTATTTTAATTATAGATGCAATTATATTTCTAAAACATACTGCTAGGTCTTCATAAATGTTCACATTTGCATGTCTGTTCTCTTCTTACCTAGTGTTGGTTCACTGCAGTGCATTTGGAACTATGAACTGGATTAAGAAAACTGCAGTTAGAGTGCCTTGAATACTTTCTGTGAATGCTGAGAATAGTTTCACGAAGCTTAAGTTTTTGGCAGCTTAAGGGATTTCCTCCCAGTGCTGCTCATTCCCATCTGTCTGTGTTATGAACTGTGTTTTGTAACTGATAGGACTTAAGTATACACTTAGGAAAATACATAGGGAGGGGTATTGATTGTTGGGTTTGTGTGGTCTTGGGGTTTTTTTGGTGTTTTTTTTTTCTGATTCATCTCAGGCCTGTGATCCAGCTTATGCCATTGTAGACAAACATTTGTGCCTGAACTTTCAGTAGGAGAAGCATGCTGTGCTCTCAACAAGTAGTTGGGCAGCAGGAGAAAGAAATGGGTCAAGCTGATGTTTTATTGCTGAAGGTTGTTTTCTCTGAGCCCATAGTGAGCTAGAAGTAAAGAGATTCCTCTACAGAATCCCAGTGTATGTATTCATGAAAACTTGTTTGATTTATTTTTGAACTGACTGACTGAAGGGGCAAATTTGTGTCTGAGAAAAACATGGAAAGTAGGGTTAAAGGGAGTCTAAATCTACACTTTTGAATTGGGTCAGTTTTCAGGTTAAAAGTTAAAATAGCTCTGTTTCTTACATGTCCTTGTGATTTTACTTCTTTTTTTCCCCTGGCTAGTTTTTGTGGATATAGAGTCATACCTTTCATATATTAAAAATAACCACAAAAACTTCTGTCCTGTTGCTGGGTAAAATGACCATAAGATACACAGGCAAATGCAATCCTTATGGAATATTTTTTGAAACTTTCATATTGGGTAATAAACGTGTATGAATGTGTTCATAACACATTTGAAGTGTTTCAGATAGGTAATCACACTGTATTATAAAAATATGAAACAAATTCTCCTTTCAACCTTAGTCTAACTGTAAAGTGATAAGCTAGATAATATAGTTAATTGAGTTTGGAGCAATTTATTGTTCTCAATATAAGCAAGTTTTAATATGCATGAAGACTGTTTTAGCAGTGCATATTGATGTGCTTCATAGGTGATCAAGTAGAGGGCACCAAGCCTTTCCTGTCATATTGACATCATCTGGAATTGCATAGTGTTTATATCATTGCATAAGTAATTTCTAGTAATTTTGTTGTCTGCTTTCTCTAAAATTAAGTGATTCCCCCTTGTTTTTCTCCTGAGAGTATTATGTGGTTTGGTTCAGTGTTTATGCCCACTTTAAGAATTACTTAAGAAAAAAGCTAATGAAAAAAAATGTAGCCTGGTTTTAAGAGTTCTTGTAATTGAAATCATCCCACTGGAACCTATTGAAGGAACTGAAGAGTAGATTCATGAACTTGAGCTTGTATGTTAGTATTAACTTAAGCTTCAGCTTCTCATAGTTATATAAGTAGTTGGCAGCTGTGATAATTTAAGATAAAGTAGTTGTGCTTTCGTGTGAACTATGGAAAAATAGATACTTGTATGGTGGGAGATAATTAACTGGAATACTTTAACAAGTTCCATTTTAAGCTGAGCTATAACAATTTAAGACCAATGACTCAAATTTTCTGTACGTTTTTTCATGTATCTGGGAGAACATTTCTGTATTCTCTGTATTACATAATAGCCTTTTTCGTGAAAATACACTAGCAAACAATTTATTGTTCTAAATATTTAGGGATTGAATGTCATATTAAAACTGTTAAAATTTTTTGTTTGAAACTGATTTTGACTTGCATAATACTGAGTTATGAACTGATCATAAATTCTTCAGTCTTTTTCTAAAGTTGTCAGTATAAAATATCCTCTTACCTCTATAGAGGGAAGGGATACAACTGCTACATTGCTTTAGCATGAAAAAAAAGGCAATTATGTTGGTGATCGGGAGGGACTGAGATTATTGTTATTTCATAGTTAATTTCATGACTTCAGCCCTGAGTGAAAGTATTTTTGTTGCAGGCATGTCTTTTATATGTGTTTGGATTTTGATTTAGTGAGTTTCTGAGGGTCTTGTCCCCATCTTGAAAGATTTCACATAAATATTTACTAACTAATACCAATGTAGAACTACAAGTTGCAATCTGTAGTTTTTCTGGTAAGGTTTGTGAGCATTGCTGTACAGGTGTAGTTTCACCTTAGCAATAAATTAGATAAATTATGATCTATGAATTCCTTCTTGCTTAGAAGAAAAGCTTTGTTGAGGAAAGAGCAAACTGAAGTCCTAATAGAGATGTTTATGACCTTGAAATATCAAAACCCAGAATATGAAGGTCTTTCCTGCTTATTTAAATAAGGTCCACATAGCAGGAGATCAGGGGATTCTTCTGGATGAGGTAAAAATGGAACTAAAAGGAAAGCAGGAAAAAGACTCTGGATGAACCAAAAGCAGGACATATTTTATTTAAGTAATGCTTTAAAAGCTACCTTCATATTGTAATGTGTCTGTCAATCAAGCAGCTTGAAATACTACAAGGGTGCTTTTAATAAAAAGTATACTAATTTTGAGAACCATTTGAAATTAAAACAGCTCAAATAAGCAGGGAGAATCCACAGTAGTGGTGGTCAAATGCATAAGACAATGAAATACCTCTTTTCATGACCAAGACAGCATGATTACAGCTTAATCTCCAAATGCAATGTGCAGGAAGAGAGGAGTTGGTTCAGACTCCTTTATTCCTCAGAATTTCAGCAAACTTTCCACCCAGGAATCCCTCTGTAACTAGGAGAGTGGAGAGCGGTGATTTTAGTAAGAAGATGATTGATGTAATTCTGATTTGCACATAAAGGGGAAAAAATGAGGCTATATTCCTTTGGAGTGAGGTACTTGTACTTGGAATCCGAATTGGTGTTTCTGTTCAAAGCCTATTTTTGATTTTGTTCTGCTTCCAGGATTTAGGTAATCCCCTCTGAATTCTTCATGCTTTCATCAGAACACTGCTAAAACAAAAGTATAAAATTCTCATGCTTCAGAACGTAAGTCATCGAGGTGAAGGAGGAATTTGTGTCCAGTGCGTGTGTATTTGATGAGGTGTATAGAGGGTTTGTGGAAAATGGAATGGGATTTTTGTTTGTCTAAAAGAAAAAATATGGTCCAATATTCATTGCAAATATTAATATATGTTAATATCTCCTTAAAAACAATTTTAGCATAATATAAAATTATAGTATTATATATTATGATTTATTATGTAAATTCTGTATTGGTATGTTGATTGATAATCTCAAGCACAAATAGAGGCTAGGCAGAGTATAGATTGAGAGCAGCAATGAGAAGGAATTTGGGATGTTGGTGGATAAATAACTTGACATGTGAGCAACATGCACTTGCCGCCCAGAAGGCCGACTGTACCCTGGGCTGCATCAAAAGAACTGTGGTCAGCAGGTGAATTGAGGCGATTCTGCCCCTCTACTCCACTTTTGTGAGACTCCACCTGGAATACTGCATCCAGCTCTATGGCTGCTAACATAAGGACATGGACCTGTTGGAGAAAGTCCAGAGAAGGGCCACTAAGATGATTAGAGGGCTGGAGTATCTCTGCTGTGAAGACAGCCTGGGAGAGGGGATTGTTCAGCCTGGAAAGGGCTCCAGAGAGACCTTAACAGCAGCCTTCCAGTACTTAAAGGAAGCTGAAAAGGGACATCTTGTGAGGACATGGAGTGATGAGTCAAGGGAGAATGTAGGTTTAAACTGGACATTAGGAAGAAATTCTTTGTTGTGGTGAATCACCTGGAACAGGTTTCGCAGAGAAGCTGTGGATGCCCCATCCCTGGAAGTGTGCAAGTTTTTTGAGCTACTTGGCCTAGTCGAAGGTGTCCCTGCCCATGGCAGGGGGGTTGGAACTAAATGATATTTAAGGTTGCTTTGAACATAAAGCATGCTGTGATTCTGTGATAATTATCTATGAGGAAGCAGTGCAGACGTAACAGTGTGAAATGGGTCAGTTCAGCTCAGGGGAGACCAGATGCAAGAGAGGAGCACATTTTGATCAAACTGAATTGTCTTGATTGAAACTCAGGGCAACACCAGAAGGCAAAGACAGGGATGTGCATTTGGGGGTATCTAGCAGTGAACTTGAGGTGAATATCCTCTTGGCATTAAGAGCCTGTGGTAGTGCATTACAGTATTTACAGGACATTACCTTCAGTTTTCTGGGGACTAAAACTAACTTCACTACTAAGAACTTTATTGTTATTTGTTTGCCTGCACAGGTCAGTTTGCCTCTGTTATGATTTGTGGTGTGAGTGGATACTTTGATACTTCATCTGCTATTACAGTACCTCCTCTGAAAGGCTATTTCCAGCCTTCTTTAGGTCTGCTGGGGTGATTTTTTGAGAGCTGTAACATTTTACAATATATATGACATCTGGCCTAGTATCACAGATATCACAGTCACCTTGACTACAGTGAAAGCTAAGGTTGTGGTGGGGAGTTTGTTGGTTTGTTTGAGGAGGTTTTCTTTGGGGTTTGTTCGTTCGGGTTGTTTTGGGTTTTATTAAGGTGTTGCTGAGCAGCCAGAGTTGTATATATCTATATTTTAGTTTTCCTGTCTTTAAGACAGCCATAGCTACATAGCTGTATAATAATAACAACACATTATATAAGTGAAACTATTGATACTGTTCCTAGATCTGTAAAGCACACAAAACACTTTCATCAGTGAATTAGTAACTTTCAATGACATCATTAATCTTTAAATACCTTTCAGTGCTTTCTATAATATTTGTAATAATGCGAAAAAGAAGAAATAAACAGATTGCTAAAGAAAACCAAACACTGGCACAGTAAGAGCCTCACTACTAAAATAGTCATTAGTACACAAAATTAGTTATTTTCAAGCCTCTGAATTACAGCAAAAGGAATTCTGGCAACTCCTTATTTAGGTGTTAGTGATATGTTTGAATTGATGTAACAGATGCATACTGCTTAGAGATCCTAGTCCTTTCCCCACTGTTGACTTTAAGCTTTCATTCACTTTCCTAAGCCTATTGTCACCTCAAGAGAACTGTTCCAGAGTTCCATCTTGGAACAAGTGTTTTGACTCTGTGGGGAACCATTACAGCCATATACCAGTGCAGGAATGGCAGGTGTTCCTGAGAAAAGCAGCAGAAACAGGACTTGTTTGGCCTACCAGGCAGTCAAATGACATTGCTGCAGCTTCACAGTGAACTATTGTGTGTCTTCTCATTATCAGCTATGATTGCTCGTGTCCTTTATTCCACTCCAACCTTATCTACTATGTAGGTCTGTTTCTATATTTTGTTCCAGGTTTTAAAGTGCTACGGTTTATTTAACATATGCTGTTCCAGTACTAGTACAGGCGTTTAGGAATGGTACTCCCCAGTTCAGTACCCAGACTGAGACTCTCCAAAATCCACACTGCTGCTCTCTCTCGTTCTTCCCCCCTGTTTTCCCCTCCCCCTCTCTGTTGTGGTGGGATGGAGTTGAGAATTTGAAGCGCAAAAGTCAAAGACTACGGGTAGAGATACGAACACTTTACTGAAAACAGCAATGAGATAAGAAAATAAACAGTAAAACCCAACAATATTAGTAACAAAAGTGTACAAAAGAGAGAGTGATTCACATGCAAAATGCTCACCAAGCCAGACCTGACCACAGCTGGCACCACCCCTCCACTCTCTGGCTTCAGACCAGTGCCATGCTACCCCAACTGCTCCATCCACCACATTTTCTTGACCAGAAGAATCCCCCCCTTCTCCCCAAAAGAGGATCCCTTTCCTCTGCCCCTGGCAGTGACATGAGGTGGTATAGAATAACTGCTATGTCCTAATTGTGCCCCCTTCTTGCTACTCCAAAAATTATCGCTGTCCTAGCCAGAACTGGGACAGACAGCAATATTACTTCTGCACATGGTTTCATAGACTTTTAAGTCAATGTGAAGGTGGAATACGACATTATCATGAATCTTGTACAAATCACATACCTGTAAATGAGAGGAGAAAACAAAATTTGACAGGTAATTTAAAATTGCCTAGATGTCAGAGAGGTTTTTGAGCTTTAAACCTTTCGTACTGACCTCAGCAGCACACTTCAGCACATAACTAACTAAAATATCCCCTGAAGTTGTTGTCTTAATTACTCACTTAGCTCTTCACTTGCAGTGTCTAAGTTATCAGTCAATTGAGTAGCCCAAGTTATGTAGTTGCACTATCTCATGTATCCCACAGTGAGTGTTGCATGTGTATTTTTTGTTGGAACTGAAGGGAAGAATATGCTTAGAAATATATATAAAATGTTCAAAACATAATTGGCACTAGTTTTTAACAGAAATGGTAAAGTCAGGTACAGAATATCTGAACTCAAGATTTCTATCTTAAAATGGGCTCAATGCTTTCCTGTTAAAAATTAAAATTGTATTAAGAGTGATTTAAAAAATAACCTCGTGTCCCATATAAAGTAAGCTCATTATTCATGCAAAAATGATGTTTTAAAATCTAAATGTTGTCAGACAATTTGCTGAAGGATCATTCTTTTTTTGTTGCTCCACTGTTAGTCATTATGCAAAATAAAAAGTTGACTCTTTTTCAAATAGATTCTGAATAAAGCCCATAAAGTATCATACATGTTTTCTATTTCAGTGTAGTTTATTGGCAAATGTAGACAGACTTGTCTACTGTAATATAAACAGTTTAGTCCTTAAACAACACATTTTTCATATAGGATTGACATTTGCTGCTTTTTCGAGATAACAGTAGCCAGTGTTGTCTTATCAGAAAAAAGTATAGCTGCAGTTCTGTGAGTCATGAGGAGGATAAGAGTAACTTTGAATATGGTGAAGCAAGGCCTTTATATTTGAGAAAAGATTACAGACTAAAGAGCTTCTCCATAACCTGATAAAATCAGCCCTTTCTTTCCACATAAAAATTCTCAAATCACTTAAAAATATGAACTTAAGATAAAGATGTTAATTTATACAGCTTATAAAAATCTCAAGCTCTTAAACAGTAAAATAAAAGCTGTATGCAATTTGAAAAATATTTAAAAATTGTGGTTTTTTAATAAGAGAAATTCAATTTAATATTAAGTTTTTATTCCTCCTATGGCCTCTTATTTGTAACACTGAGCCTATGCTGCAGCTATAATCCCTCTAATTCAATTTTTTTCTAACATCTAAGAAAAGATACCCAAGAATGTCGATGATGAATACGTTATTGCACATAATGGTGGATAGGCTCAGTTAATTCCAACTCTCTTGCTATTATTAGCAGGTATGTCACATAGTCTATACTGTAAGTTGTTAGAACTGTTTTTGTAACTGAAAAGGGGGTTTACTCCCCTTTTACTTCCTTTCCTTATATTTGGCCTGCTAATGTTTTCTTTCTGTACAAACTGAAGCTATGTTTTCTGTTTCAGAAACTGCTTCTTGCATTCAATGTCTGGACTCCATAGCTGGAGGAAGAGAGAAGAGCAAGCTCATTGCTTCTGCTACCAGAACTAAAGCTAATTCTCTTTCTAGTTTTACCTTTGCAATTTATTTAATTGAAAAGGAAAAAAAAAATCATCCCTGCCCTTATTTAAGGACAAACAGAATTTAATTAATTTACTCTGTGATTATGTGAAAGAAAAAGAATCAAAAAGCAGGATCTTTAAGAAATGAGAGAAATACTATTTCTGGCCGTATTATTGTAATACAGCTTTTAACATACCTATTACGTTAAGCCCTGGTATTATCTTTTCTGAATAGCACTTAAGCTGATCTTTTTTTCTTTCCTTCAGTAAAGAAGAAATTGTTACTGGTGTTTTTTACTATATTACGTGAATATGTGAATATTTTTCTTGCCAATACTTTCTTTTATGTCTTCCATTTCAGAGAGAGAAGCTATTATTGTGATGGGTTTTGTGTACCAGTGAATCTTGGAGAAATAGAGGGAATAAATAAACAGGATCATTCAAGTACTGTGGCTAAAGTGCTGTTCTTGTTACCTTCATTCTATTCTATAGGTAGAGATTTTTCATCACTTAGGATAATTTTTCAAAAATGTTGGCCACTAGGGACATTGCGCAGGCTCTTGCAGAATGTGACCCATGAGAGGTCATGGTCTAGGAAAGGTAAATCTGGGAAATATCCCAGGGAAGCTGTAGATAAGCATACAAGTAAAATTATGACTGTGTTTATCATTTGCATGACTGGAGACAAAAAACAATGCTTGCAGAACATTAACAGGTCAGCAGGACACTAGCATGAGTATGTCCAATCTAACTTGAAAAGGTGTGAGTTTGGGATTCTGTAGAAATCATATTCTCTACTGTTTTTCTGTTTGAGACCTGAATTCTTCACAGCAAAACATAATATCTCTGAGATTTTCTAAAGGGGCTATTTTGCCTCCTAGACTCATCTATACACCCACTAGCTGCCTTTTACATAGGGAGAATTAATCCACCACTGCAAAGTTAGAGTTGTAATATATCTTTAATGTTTGTCAGCATGGAACTTTTTCAGTGATTCTTTTTTCACTCAGTATTTTCAGTAAATATTTTTTCAGCATTTCTCATCTTAACAGTCTGAATATTATCAGTGAAAATGATCATATCACAAGATAACCAGGTCTTCTAGAACATTTATGAATAGATTTGCATTTGATATTTCTACTTTGTAGCAGTAGCTGCTCAGCAAAGTCTGTGAAAAGGGTAGTACACTTTAAATCTTTGTCAAAACAGTCTTCTTGTAAGTTTTCTTCAGCTTTCTCTTGTCTGACCATTAGCTAAATATCACTCTAGAAATTTCAGAGATTTGTCTGAAAGAAAAATTTCCAAAATTCAGGAATGATTGTCATTGTCAGAACCTTTTCCGAATTATAGAATTGTATATCCATGTTTCTTTCCTTACTTGTTCCTCCTGATTTATCCAGGCAAAGCAATTTTATCTTTTCACTTTCTTTTTACCTTTCTTAAGTCAAACATTTGGTTCTTTTTGGCATTTTAGATCCATGTGAAATGTGATCTGTAATGGAGAATATTGGAAACATAACATTAAACAGAAGTTCTCACCTAAAAATCCCATTAAAATAAAGATGCTGAAGAGAGGTTCTGCTTCTTCTTTTGAATTCTCTGAGGCTATTGTATATCTAATATTTATATGACTTGAAGAAAATTAGACATTTGTCACAGATAAGTGCAAAAAGACAATATAGATAAACTTAATGGATTCCTGGGAATGATCATACCTATCACATAATTGCAGAAACTGCAAGTTAAGCTGAGTGCAGCATCCTCCAAAGGGAATAGAATTTCATACTGTCAGTAGTGTAACATAACTGATTACTTGGTACTTAATAGCAACTTTAACTTAGAGGTATTGATTTTACATTTAGACTCCCATTAAAAGGATAAACACCTTTAAACTAAACTGACCACTGAGTTCACTTAACCACTGTGTCTATTTAGTATGAAAGACTTCATGCATTTTTTCCTCTTTCTTTTTGGTTTCTGAGGTCCTGTCTGGTACTAACAACTTTTAACAATTGTCTGCCTGACAAGGGAGAAGGGCCATGCAGAGGTCTCTGATGAAATCGAGGAACATAAAAAGCTCCTTATATAGCTAAAATTGCATCACATGACCTGTGAGAAACAGGTACCACTGCAAATTCAAGTGAATGTTAAGATTCCTGTCAGCAAAGGCAATAATTTCAGCCCTTTCTTGCAAAGCAACCAAATAAAGTATTACTCAAACATCTGTCAGCAAAGACTTGAGGGTCTAACCCTCAGCTAAACTAGAAACCTATAATAAAGGACAGCTGGTCCAAAATGTTTCTACTTAGACAAGACTTCGGCACTTCTTTGATATATTGGGGAGTAACATTTGTGACATAATTTTCTAGAAATAATCTGTCCTACCTAATTTATGCAGTCAGTTTAACTCTTCTTCATTAGACTTTTTTATGTTGTGTTATAAAAATTATCTGCATGCGAATGTGTTGTATTTCTTTAAAACTGCTCAAATTTGCTTTGCTAGTTTTTCTTTGTAAAGAAATGAACTATTTAATAATTCTGAGATATTCAGAAGCCTTCTGATCTCCTTTCCATATCCCTGTCTTATACCAAGCCACCAGAATGTAATTCCTTCCTTTTATAAAATGGTAAATATTCTACTATTTATGTGTCTTCTTCTTCTACTTCAATGTGCATGCTTGCTATTTCAGCCTTTTGTCAGAGGGATGGGCTTGATTCCCTTAGATTCTTAGATTTTTTAGGTACTCCAATGCTTCCAGAAGTTTTTCAAAGCTCAAGTTCATCTGAAGTCTGAAAGCTTAGAATAACCAAGATTTCACATTGCATTTCTAAATGAGGTAGAAGGTGAAGGGCTTTTTTTAACAAGACATTGTCACTTCAGGAGAGAATTTAACTGTTATGGTTGACTAGAGATAGGAGATTTAATTTACTTGGAAAAAGTAAATGAAAGGCCTCTAACAAAACTCATAGTGCATGCCATCATATAATTACTTCTAACCTGAAACTTAGAGTTGTTTTGGGAAATAAAAAGTCTGAATCCCACAGGAAACAGGGTCTTTGTCTTCTCATTTTTTTTCTCCTGTCAAATAGGCCTATCCTAACAAGCTTTTGAATAAGTACCTAATTGTTAAAACTTTTTACACTCCAGTTTGTCTTGCTATTCAAACTTGAAGTTTCTTAATTTCTTATATTGCAAAAAGCCTGTTTTCTCTTGTAGCCTTTCTGTATGGATCCCTGATTCTTTTTCAAGCATTATCTAGAAATTTTGTTGAGGATAATTTAAATTGCCAGTTGCTTAAGGAGTGAATCTCTCTTGTGGTATCACAAGGAAGGATATTTTTTGAAAAGTGAATACATACAACTCCTTAATTTCTCAACCTTGTAGATAGAAATCCTGAGAAAACTAGAATTAGTGTTAGCTGTGTTACACGACTGTCACTTTTCTCAAGAAAGTGTAGAAAGGTTTTGTAGATGAAAAGAGGTTAATTGGAGTGAAAAATTTGAATAACCTGAGCAATTACTGACTGTTCAAAGGATCTTTTTTTAGTTCACAGTAAGATGTTTCTTTCATGTTTGAATGTGATTTGGCTATAGCAGGGCCATGTTCTTGGTTCTGAGGTCCTGAGGAAAAGTGACCCTTAAGCATTGTTGACTAACTGCTTGAAGATAAATGATTTTTTTTTCAATGTCTCTAACCCTACATTCATTTTCTCATATCTCCAGGTATACTTTTATGTTACCTTGACCCATCTTAGCATGTGTGAATATGACTTCCTATAAATACCTGAGGTACATTGTAAGTTATTGCTGATTTTGAGATAGTTCTTCTTCTTGTTTTGTTTGATCGTTGTTTTTTAACAAACTCTAAATTGTTTGTAAAACTTCTATGGATTTTATGCAGACTTTTGGCTTCACTGTATTTTAAATGAGGTTTTTTTGTATGGCATTAGTGCTTGAAAACTGAATGATGTATAATGTACTTATGAACTGTATTTCTATGTCCTGAGGGACTTTGCAATGTTCTGCTATTGATGAAGTAGCTTGAACAGGACGTCCTTTACTTTAACAGTGACCTCTTATACTGGCTGGTTCAAAATACAGTAGCACTTACTGACTTGCTTCCTAATGACATTAGAGCTACTGCAAGCTTCCCCTATACTTAGAAAAGAAAATATTTCATCTCTATCGTGTGTCTGTCAAACATTTTTGGAATGGTTTTTCCTGTAGATGGAATAATAGAATAATAGAATAATAATTAAGTAACATGTAAGTTTTGTCATCTTCCTCAGACACATTAATAAAATTATATTTTAAGCAATGGATAAAGATGTCCCTTTTCAACATAAAATAATTTTCTCACTGAAAATTTTCTACTTCCGCTAATTGCTGAGGGATGTGTAAATCCATTTCTAAATATAGCACTGATTGAAGATGCAAAATCAGTTACAATAAGCATGTTCATGTAATTTTGTTATCTATTCTAATGTACAATTTATGAATAACTTTCTTCCACCAAACCAAGCTAACAAACCCCAAATATCCACAAAATCCTTTTTCCTGTTTGTTTTTCTTTTCAGAAAAACACCCAGACTGCCAATAGTGAATCAAATTACTGCTGCACAGTATTTCAACATGTTCTTTCTAATGTTCAGTCCATCTCAGAAAGATGGGTTAATTCCTGAATGAGACATTCACATTGTGTTATACACCTGTCATTGAATCATACGAATTACAGGTGTTAAGCCTATAGCAGGTCTGAGTTTTGCTGACTAGTTTTCAGAACTGAGAAGAAAGAGAAAATTCCAGGACTTGCTGCCTGTTCATGTTTGCATATGCACTGCAATCTATTTTCTAGTGCTAGAAAACCTGAATTGATATAAAAATTTGAAATGTGGTAAGATAATTAAATTATTTGAACTCCAGACTTGGAATTTGATAGGTTAAATCAGCACAGAACCAGGGGTAATTGGCAAAAATGCATTGGCAGATAAAATGTAAACAGTATTTCATGATAATTTAAAGGAAAAATATGTCCAAATGAGTGTGTTTAAGTACTTTAAAAATAGGAAAATTTGAAGAATCAGTAACCTTATTAAAGTAAATATCATTAAACACCTATTGAAACTAAATCAAAATGATCAGAACATAATCACTAAAACTGGGCTATTTTTAATCAATGCATTATTATCTAATAGTGGATGTTTTACTGGGTCCAAATATTAAACTCACAACACTTCTAGTTGAAATCTACATTACCCATCTGTTGTTCTGAGATAAATACAAAGAGAAATATATGTCTCTAAATACCTTGAGTCATAGAATGGTTTGGGTTGGAAGGGACCTTAAAGAATATCTAGATCCATCCCACCTGCCATGGGCAGGGGCAGCTTCCACTAGACCAGGTTGCTCAAAGCCCCATCCAGCCTGAGCTGAACACTTCCAGGGATGGGGCTCCACAGCTTCTTCTTTTGGAAACCTGTTCCAGGGCCTTACCACCTTCCCAGTACAGACTTTCTTCCTGATATCTAATTTAACTTACCGTCTTTCAGTTTAAAGTCATTTGCCCTTATCATATGACTCCATACCCATGTAAAAAGTACCTCTCCTTGTCCCTTTCAGGTTCACTGTAGGTACTGGAAGGCTGCTATGAAGCCTCCCTGGATGCTTTTCTTCTCCAGGCTCAATGAACCAAATTCTCTCAAGTCTGTCTCCATAGGAGAGGTTCTCCATTCCTCTGATCACACGTGTGGCTCCCCTGGACTTGCTCTAACAGGTCCACATCCTTCTTATGTTGTGATCTCATAGCAGGGCCTAGTACTCAAGGTGGAGAGTCACACTGGTGGAGTAGAGGGGCGGAATCACCTCCCTCAGCCTGCTGGCCAGGCTGCTTTTGATGCAGCGCAAGGTACACTTGGTGTTCAGGGCTGCCAGTGCACATTGCTGTAGCATGTTGAGCTTCTTGTCCACCAGAGAAAGCAATCTGTGATCACAGAATCACAGAATATGCCAAGTTGGAAGCGACCTACAAGGATCCCTCCTAGCCAACTTAGTCCAACTCTTAGCCCTGCACAGGACCATGCCCAAGAGTCACACCATGTGCCTGAGAGTATAATCCAAATACTTCTTGAACTCTGTCAGGCTTGGTGCTGTGACCATTTCCAGTGCCCAGCCACCCTCTGGGTGAAGAATCAAAACCTGCCCTGACACAATGTCGGCCCATTCTCTCAGGTCCTCTCACTGGTCACCACAGAGAAGGGATCAGTGTCTGCCCCTCCTCTTCCTGTCACAAGGGAACTGAAGACTGCAATGAGGTCTCCCCTGAGTCTCCTTTTCTCCAGGCTGAACCGACCAAGTGTCCTCAACCATTCATATGACTTCCCCTCAAGGTCCTTCACCATTTTTGTTGCCCTCTTTTGGACACTGTATCACCTTAATATCTTTCTTATATTGTGGTGCCCAAAACTGCACACGATATTCAAGGTGAGGCCACCCCAGCTCAGAGCAGAGCCGGACAATCCCCTCCCTTGACCAGCTGGCAATGCTGTGCCTGAGGCCCCCCAGGACATGGCTGGCAAGGAAGGCCCTGGCTGGTGCAAGCAGTTTATGAGAATTTGTCAGGCAGTCTAACCCAGCACTGTGTCTATAGAACATTTAAGTTAATTTTCCTTCTAATTAGGTAAACCTGAAGTATATCACTGACCCTTTACCTTCCTGGAATTGAAATTTAGAACATAATATGAGTGACTGAGTTGCTTGCTAATTGAAGCAATCAGTCAAGATAATGAGGGAGGATTTTCTAGTGAGTGGTAGTGGTTGGGGGATAGGAGAGACATTCAGGAACTCATTGAAAGTAGAAACATGATTAGTGGGTACTGACTTGGGAGGATTTGTGCCAGGGTTGGCAGTGAAGAAGTTGTGCACTCTTCACTAAGGAATGAAATTTGAAGAGGGCATTGTTTATGTTTGTTGCACTGAGCTGTTTTATACTCCTATTAAGAAATTTATTTTGATATATGGCAATCATAGAATTACTATTGGCTTAAATTAGAAAGGTAACTGCAAGTTCTAATTTAAATTGAATCGTCACTTCAGTGTGGAATGTTTACTTGCTTGCTGTAGTTCTTACAAGTAAGTATGCGATCTGGATGGTGTTCAGCACTCATTAATCACTTTTGCATACCCCTTTTACAGCTGGATTTTCAAATCTGGTTTTAGAGTTCATTTAACATGCCTTCCAGAAAGTAAATATGTCAGTAACTTTTGGTTTGTTTTACATACTCCTTCTGATAGTTTAACTTAGTACAAATCTATACTGCATTCAAACTTTGTTCAGAGTTGGTCAAGACTAGTTTCATTTCAGATTATGGAAAGTAATTCAGAAACACCTGGAGCTGAGATTTATATTCTTACCTAAATTCTGAAAGCACTATATTTTTACAGCTCTTCTGAGGAAAGGCAGGAACTACATTAACACTTGTTAGAGCAACAGTTAATGCAATGGTGACTGTAACTTAAACCCTCAAATATTCATGTTAAAATGTAAAAAAACCCCAAAAAACCACAAAGGGAAAGGGAATAAATATAAATATTTGTTCTTTAATGAAGGAAATTAATTTTTCTTCTTTAAGGAAAAAAACAAGTTATAAAGCATTTCAGAGACATTAAAGTAATTTGAGCAAGGTTTGCTTCTTTATTTTCTGCTGATCCAGTATTGAAAGTAAAGACCTCAAGTCCTCCTGGAAGTTATTTCACTGGAATTAGTATGTGCAGATTTTAAATCCTCACAGGTTGTGTACACCAGTCATAGACTTGGAAACTAGTTTATTTCTCAATTGAAATATCTCATTGAAAGTTAGCCTGTGCTTAGCTTTTTCTTCTGGCAGATTCAGATTCAGTATCTTGGAAATCTAGGTTTCAAGTTGCAAGGATTTGAAAACATCTAACTTTGAGTGGTTTTGTATAGTAATGCTATATCATTTAGAAAATTTGTGTCTGCATAAAGTTGTGCTCATATTCAAAACCTCCTCCAGAGATGATGAAAAAACACTGTTTGTGGCCTCTTAATCTACACGGTAAAATTCCCTTGCTTAAAGAAGATAGTAGAAGACCACTAATTGTAGAAATTCTGGAAGGTTTCAGCACTTCAGACTGCTTTTCCAAACTGTAAAATAGTGAAATGATGCCATCTTTTGCTTTCTTTAGAAAAGTTCACTCAGCTGGAGCTGTCATTCATCAATGACAGCACTCTATTCAATATCATTTCACTTGAGTAAGGGTGATAAATCATACTCTGCAATTTCTCCGAAAAGCATAAAACTGTTCCAACACTACATCTGTTAAGAATATAATGCTAGTCTTTCCATACAGGAGAATGTCAAAGATTTAATCATAACAGCACCATTTACAGGTATCCATTCATGTATTTGGATATTTTGACTAAGAAAGATTGGTTACTTCCTGAATGAGAAACAAATATATCTTCAGATAATCTCTTCTATCCAAGCTCTTTCCTATGTAAAATGGGATTTTGAGATGTACTTGTTTAAAATACCTTCAGTAACTTGAAAGCAACAAGTGTTTCCAGTATTTCTGCAGCTGTGTGAAATGTTTTGCACATAAAAATGAAGGTGATCAATTATGGTTGCACAAAAGAGGCAAGCAAATTCTATTAAGACTGTCAGCAGAAGTAAGTGTTGTAGCTTTCTTGAAAAAGTTAAAACATTTCCTGTTAAAAGCACCACAAAATAAAGTTATGTATTTGATTTTTTCTTTTTTTTTTTCTATGAGACTGTGATGCATTATTTTTGTCTGCCTGAAAGAGAAAAGAGACCAAAAAAACCCTAGTTTGTGAAATTTCTAATTCTGCTTTGCAAAATGTTGTTTCCACAGCAAGGCCACTTAACAGCATGAAGTGCTGGAGTTGCTTTGCTCTGGTACGTACTGTCTAGCAATTATGGAGACCAGTGTTCCATGGACTAGAAGCCATACATTAAAGCAAGCTAGACACTTCAACAGAATGAAATGGTAAAGACTCAAGATTTTACAAGTTTGACAGGTCATGTCATTGAACAAAGAAAAGGCGCAAGTCCAACAATGATGAAGACGCTTCAAGACCACCTAAGGGATGAAGTCAGGAGACAACTACCAAAATTCGAAGCCAAAAGGAAAGCTCCACCCAAGATTTCACCCAGTCATTAATATGGAAATTGGAAGGTGTTAACCATGAACTTAAGACTATAAATGGCTTATTGTACACAGACAAGTTAAGCAAGTTTTTGCCCAGTATGAACTGGCTTCCCTCCAACGTTGTCAATAAATGCCTGCTGCTAATGGAATACAAAACTGTCTCTTAGCGGTTCTTTTTTGTGGCATTTTTTGCTATCCCTGCCTCCCGAAATATGTTCTGGAGAAAACCAAATTGTTTTCAAGTATTGGAGTGAACTAACAAAAGTTGACAGATCTACCTTCTTCTCTGCCACCTAAATCTCCATGACTCATTTATACATTGTCTTGTCTCCTCTCCCTGTATTGTTTTCTGCCCTTAGCCTAGTTAGTGTTATGAATAGCTCTTACTCCTTTGCAGCCAGTGTGACCCTACGGTATATATTCTGCATGCTTTGGTTTGGGTTAGACCCAATTTGGCCATGTAAAATGAATACCTATCAGTAGTTCGAATGTTATAGTTCTCCCAACTCAGCAGCTGGCAAATGGTTGTTTTTGTTAAAACTGACCAATTTAATGTTCCAGAGGTATCTGTAAATGTATCAAATATGTGACAAAAAATGAAAACAAATCTAGTTCCTCTTGTGAGGCTAGCATGCAGTCAGTAGGAAACTAGTTTGATAATATACTTTATCATCTTATCATGGTTTGTACTTTTAATTTCACACTGTGGCTGCAGTTTGGACGAAATGATGAGCATTGACCTAGTTTGCGGTGTTGCAAGCTCTTGGAAAAGGTTTTCAGAGAGAAATATTTCTCAAAATTCTATGCTTGTAAATGCCTTGCTTTTCTTGATGTGTGTTTATTATTCATATACTTTTCAAGAACTGAAATATTTTCACTGGTTAAATCATCATATCTTCCATATGATGATTATTTTTAAGAATGCATCTATCTACATTTTTTAGTAACATTAAGTGTGGTCTATCTGTTATATTTTATCTGAATATGAACAAAGATGTTGCCTTATAAACTGGAGTAATAGGACTGTTCAAAAGGGTTATTAAATTATGAAGAAGGTTGGCATCAACTTAAGTTAGGTTGCCTAAGCACAAAACTGTCTCTCAAAAGCCACCAGAATTCAAAAGAAACATTAAAATTAAAATTCATATAGTCTAGAGCTCCCCAAACTTGAACATCTCTTTGTGTCCAGACCTAAACAGTGCTGAGAAACATTTCAAAGAGTCAGCATCCAAATCAAACCATCTCATTTACAAATATTTCCTTGAGACTTGGACTGATAGATGTCCTTGGAGCCCACTTACTGGGCTGATCTGCTTTGTAAGATTAGTGGCAGGATTGGATGAGGGGAAGGCTGTGGATGTAAGCTACCTGGACTTCATCAAAGCCTTTGACACTGTCTCCGTAGCATTCTCCCAGAAAAGCTGTCAGCCCACAGCTTGGACAGGTACACTCATCGCTGGGTTAAAAATTGGCTGGATGGCTGGGCTCAGGGAGTGGTGGTGAAAGGAACTAAATGCAATTGTCGGCCAGTCACTAGTGGCTGTTCCCCAGGGCTCTATATTGGACCCGCTCCTGTTTAATATCTATCGATGATCTGTATGAGAGGATCGAGGACCCTCAGGAAGTTCGCAAATGACACAGATTTTGGGTGGAAGTGTCAATCTTCTGGAGGGTAGGAAAGCCCTGCAGAGGAATCTGGACAGGCTGGATCATGGGCCAAGGTCAGTCGGCTGAGGTTCAACAAGGCCAAGTGCTGGGTCCTGCTCTTGGCTCACAACAACCCGCTGCAGCACTACAGGCTGCAGGAAGAGTGGCTGGAAAGCAGCCTCGTGGAAAAGGACTTTGGAATGCTGGTCGACAGTGGCTGAACATGAGCCAGCAGTGCGGCCAGGTGGCCAGGAAGGCCAGTGGCATCCTGACCTGTATCAGCAATAGTGTGGCCAGCAGGACCAGGGCACTGATTGTCCCCCTGTACTTGGCACTGGTGATGCTGCACTTCGAGTCCTGTGTTTTGGGCCTCTCACTACAAAAAAGGCATTGAGGTGATGGAGCATGTCCAGAGAAGGGCAACAAAGCTAATGAAGAGTCTAAGTCCTATGAGGAGTCACTGAAGGAGCTGGGGGTTTTTAGCCCGGAGAAAAGGAGTCTCAGAGGAGACCTTATTGCTCTCTACAACTACCTGAAATGAGGTTGTAACAAGGTGTGGGTTGCATCTTCTCCCAGACAACTAGCAACATGATGAAAGGAAATGGCCTCAAGTTGCATTAGGGGTGTTTCAGCTTGGACATTAGAAAGAATTTCTACATGTAAAGGGTTGTTAAACATTGGAATGGACTGCCCAGGGAGGTGGTGGTGTCACCACATCCTAGGAATGTTCAAGAAACAATTGGATGTGGCACTCAGTGCTAAGGTCTAGTTGAGAAGGTGGTGATTAGTCAGTGGTTGGAGTCAGTGACCTTAGATCTTTTCTAATCTAATGATGTTGTGACTTGGCTTTTGTATTACAGCTTAGAACATGTGGTAGTTTCCTCAGCAGCAGGAATGCAAATATGTGGCTCCACTTTCAGGGATTATCTTAATCACCAATTTGTAGAGTAGTTCCCATAAGGAGTATGTTTTTTCTTTTTTTTTTTTCTGCTTCACAAGTCTATTCTTCTTATTGCATTATATGTACCACTACAAGGTAAGCAGTCTTGGGATGCCTAGACCAGAATTTCATGGATTTTTTGTCGTTAGGGTCCAGAAAATTTTATCTGGATTACTTCATAAACATCATCATCATGGGTGTTTTAAAAGAGAAAAGTGCTTTCCTTGGTAGGTACTTGTAATTTGAAGGTTATAATCACAAATAGAGAGAGGTAGGTAAAACATCTAAACCACAAAGAAGATTTGTTTTGGTTTGGTTTTGTAAGAGTTTTATATAAATGGCTTCAAGAAAGGAATGAATGGCTGCAGTCAGGGAGGAAACGCATGGGAAAATCTTAAACTGACTTTGCTGTCTAAAGACAAGACAGTATATCATGTAATTGCACCTTAATGCAGATGTTTGGATTCCTTTGTAATCCTTTGAGGGAGGAGCAGGTCAAGTGCTTAAGACACTGACTGCAGCACCTCTAAACTTTATAAATGTGAAATTAAAATTTATTGGACTGTGAAGCCCTTCACTGTCCCTGCCGAAATTATGTGATCTCAGTAGTACAAAGAAAATTAATTGTTATAATTTATTTTAATACTTTTGCATGTAGTCCCAATCATAAAGCTCCATGTTGTCCTACCCAGCAATTAAGATATTAAAATAAGGTTATATGTAAAAACCTCCAAAACCTAACAAAAACATATTTACATAGAACCCAAAAGATATTACGTACTTTGGAGACAAGTCTGCAGGTTACTTTTTTCTTTTTTCCTTCAAGACTAGCTTGAAAACAAAAGCATGAATTCATCATCCTTGGTTTGTATTCAGAGAGATGTTTTGTGAGGAATCAACTCTTCTCCCTGCCACTATGCTCTTGGATCTTAAGTGCATGTCATGTGCTTTCCTGATTTGGGACCTCTGTCAACACATAAATAGAGAGTAAACCAGGCAAGATTATAAAGTGAGTTTTAAATAATTGCTTAAAGTAGGAGGATGGGAAGATGGGGGACAGCTGCTTAAGGAACATCATTGTATGATAGATACTTGCAGGTGGCATGTGTGTATATTTGCAGTTATCCTTCTTAAGCAGTCCTTTTCAAGAAAGATTATATGCACCAAATTTTGTTCCCATGATTTAATTTAAAATTAAACTGCTTTATTAATTTTATCTACTTTCAAACAGCATAGATTCAATTGAAATGTGGATGCCTTTATTTCCAAAGAGCACACTTTGTTCTACTTTTCTCAGAACTGTTTCATGTTTTCTTTTTAATGTCTTTTCTCTTTTGTTGTCTTTTGAACAAGTGCTCACCTGCTTCAATGGATCTAAACTTACTACTAAAACCACCCCTAAATATATAACAGATGCAGAAGTGAATATAAGTGGAAACAGTTGAATAAGAGAAGCAGACCCAGAGCTGTCATCAAGCTCTTCACAGTCACTAGATTTTTTTTTTTCACCTGCTCATGTAGTGCTTGCTCAAGACCTGTTGGCAAGACTATATTTCATCCCTCACCATTTTTTCTGCCTGTACCTCACAGGCTTTTTCTGAGAGTTTGTGACTGTATTAGATTCATCTTTAAATCCTGCTAAATGTGTGAAACAATGTAAAGTGGTTGCCATTAAAAAGACAAATTTATGTGCTGCCAATCTTTTAACTTGAGCCTTCTTCTAAAGTTTGTCCTTGGAGACTCTATGGAATCCTTCCAACTTGTGAGAATCTGGTGTGGGAGGGTGCATGTCAACTTGGTGAGGAGACCAGTGTAGGGCTAGGAGTTTGTGGCTTTGTTTTTTCCACATAAACAAAATGAATTTTGTGAAGAAGTGGCAAACATTTTATGCAGTATTTTGAGTCTTGGTACAGTAATCATAGACATACAAAAGCTATTGAAAATACCATGGTCCTATGTGTAAAATTGAGAGCAAAAGAAATTCCATTTATATTTCTTCAAAAAATGTTTTTGAAAGCAATAGATGCTTGCTGTTCTCATGTTCCACATGTGAGAGTTGTGTTTACAGAGATTTTTCTACATATACGATGAAACTTCTGGGCAAGATGGCTATAAACAAGGTGCAGAGAATTTTTGATTTGGTTACAAAAATAAGTACTCCAGAAATAATAATTGCATGGGCATTTATTTTCTGCCAAGAGTATTCTCAGATTCCTTTAAACACATCAGACTTTGTTGCCTTAGTTATTTTGTGGATGAAAAATAGGAAAGTAGAGCCTATCAAGCTTAGAATCTAACAGGTGATATGAAATAATAAAGTCAGTTGCATTCTTCATTGTTAATTTTATCTCCATTTTTGGTTGTAATACTGTAGTTGGACAGTACACTTATGGAGTTGGTGGCACACCAGCATGGTTCTATTAAGTTAAAACAGAACACTTATAAGGGATTTGTAAGTTTAGTTTCATTTAAGTTCTGCTTCCATGTCCTACAGTGCTTGGCAGTGCAATGATGGAGAGTGAAATAAGCTATAAACACAGATATATTTTTAGAGGCTTTTTCAAGGACTTGTGATACGACTGTCTCTGTTGGCATCATAGACAGCATATCCCCAATTCTCTACCAGAGAGTACAAACAGAAAAACAGTTTTGATCTCCTTCCCTTTCTCTGTCCTCTTTCCTCTATCCCATGTGAAGTGAAACGGAGCACTCCAAGAGTCACAGCATTTTTTCCCCAGCTAAATTAAACAATAGGATTTCTGCAATTGATGGTGCATGTTCAAAGGTATTTTGTAGTTTGTGGTGTTTATTGAATTGATCACCTGCGTGCAGTATGACTGATTTTCTTTCCCAAACTGAACTACTGGGTCCTCTACTTTCTGTTCAACAGACCTCTTGAAATCACACATCTTTCTTTTATGGAATCTAGTGATCACTTACCTGTACAGAGGGAGAGCAGGACAGTAGTGAAAGTCTGTTTGTTGGTTCATGTTATACAGTGCACTTCTTTTCCCCCTGCTCAGTATAAGTCTTTAAATATAAAGTTTAAACTAGCTCTGCTGTAGAGAGACCTGTTTCTCTGTGTCAGATGTTGTGTATTGAGCATACAGACAAATTATAAGTAAAACTTTATTCTCCTTTGGTTGCAGCCTCATCAATTCTATATCGTTCAGAGTTTTAAGTATGCATAGAAATAACCATGCACTAAAACACACATGCACTGACCTCAGTTATGTCATTGTAAATCTAGATGGTAAGTGTTATAATTTGTTTTTATGCTAGTGGTATTAAATAAAAAAAGTTTGTGATTTGTTGGTGATGAATGGAGTTTTTATGGCCATGTCAGTCTTACACAAGTTTATAAGGTTGTTTAAGTATCAATACTAACAAGTTTAACTTTTTCATTTATTATATGTAAAGACATCTGGGGCAGGTCACTGCTTGCACAGTAAGTGAATGGTATTAAAGTGTATATTAATTAAAAGTCATGTTATTCGAGGAAATGGCTTGTTGAATTTTCTTTAAGGTCTCTGAGCTACTGTACAGTCCTTACTTCAACTAATTAATTATTTTTAATACAATATTTCTGTCTAATATGTATCACTACTGCATGAGACTATCATAATCTCAAAGGAAGTGCAAGACAGTGAGCATGTTTTTAATTTCCCTTAGGGATACAGAGTGTGTTTGGCGTGATACATTTTCTGGACACCTGCAGAAAATGTATCCAACATTCAACAACAAGGGAGGGAGGCACAAAAAAAGTTGTTTCAAAGGTATTAAGCATGATTCAGGATTCATGCTGCTGCTTGGTCTGTTTTTGTCTTTTCATTCATAGCTCTCTATTCTTTCATGCTCTACTGAAGAGAGATAAATAGATAAAGAAATTTCCATATGTAAAAAGAATTAAAAAACCCCACTTCAGTCTATAAAAACTTTTGTCTACGTTAGCCAGTTCAAATATTTAATGAGTATAAAATACTGTGATCTTATATCTTTTGAATAGTGTCTAAATAAATTAACATTGTGGGATATACTTAATTACTTTATTAACTAATATTTTGAACACTGCAAACATTCTCTAATGTGCAAAAATGCAACTCTGGTAAGAAAACTGCCAGTAAAATAATTTGAATTTAGAAGTCACAGAAAGGGCAGAAGTGACTGCTCTTATAAAGCATGATACAGCACCACTGAAGTCTGTGACAATATTGTCTTGTGCACTTATCACTCGATTTTGAATTAATTGTACAATTTTTCTTTAAAACAGCACCTCATTAATTTCATGTTTAGGAGAATTTGAAGGCTCGAACTGTATTTGTGAACCTCAGCAGAAAAAAATCATAACTTCTATGATGAATATTTAAAAAATAAGTCCTTTAAAGAAGATTCCTGTTTCCTGCATCCTGAAAAACTGTTTAATATCCAAGGGTATAGCACTGAAGGTATTGTGTATGTCATTGTGCCATTAATA
The DNA here is from genome assembly GCF_047495875.1 of Pithys albifrons albifrons. Taxonomy (NCBI): domain Eukaryota; kingdom Metazoa; phylum Chordata; class Aves; order Passeriformes; family Thamnophilidae; genus Pithys; species Pithys albifrons. The sequence continues at coordinate 38,388,705 of NC_092462.1, forward strand.
TAAGCAACATGTAGACAGTAGGAATTTTCCTGAGATACACATATGAATAAAAGCAAAGTCAAGCCCCTAAACCAGCCCAGAAATAATCATCTCTCTTGATGTCTATAGATTTTCAGAGACACTACTTTTACTTACCTGAAAGTGGTTATTCTTACCTTGACACGCTTATATAAAACTTCTATGAGTTTGCAAGAATCTGTGGGAAATTATGCAAGTATACTGTGGGGAAAGGACTCACAAAATCCCCTAAAGATGGATGTTTAAATAATACAGAGAAATTCTCTACTAACATCAAATCCTGATTGAGCGAAGCATGGACTTGTGGTCCTTTCAGACACACTGAGTTGAGAGAGCTGTAAATATCAAAGTGATTTCTGATGTTCAGCTCTAAGGCAATAAAAATAGATCTTCAGATTTTATGTATGAATACCGGGCTTATATAATAATAATGGCCACCAGGAGGATGCTGCACATTTGCTGACCTGCCATTTTTGGTGCTGATATGCTGCCCATATGTTTTCTTCTGCAGTTTTGAGATGACTGAGGTTGTATAACACCAGCCCTTGTTCATCCAGCCTTTGAATAATCTCCTTCAGTGCTGACTACAAGCGTGACAAGTCACAATTTGTCTTGAAGGATTGCTTTGCAATCAGAATCAGCTGTCAGAGTTTGCTCTTTGTGACACAGCAACTTAATTCTGTTTTGTTCTGTAATAAAGACAAGCATTAAGTGTCTTGAAGTAGTCTTAAAAGTAGGAAGAAAAAAGACCTTTCATAACAGATGTCTCTATTCTTGATTCTTGACCTGGATATTTTTGGAAGAAGGGCAATGTACTAACCTAGACAAAGGTGTTAATTTTTAATTTTTTTTTCAAGAGTAGATTTCTTCCATGGCAAACCTCCCTTGTTATTATCACTGCATGAATGAATGATGAATTAAAAAAAAAAAGGGGGAGGGGGAGTAGCATGAGAATTGAGAGGCAGCATTTGAATTGGAAGTGTTTTTGTCAAAATCCTAAAGGGTGGTATTTGTTTTGACTGATAGCTTGCAGTTTTTTATTATTAATTTTAAGGATTCTTAGTTCTCAGCTTGCATTCATTGCATAATATCAGCATTCCATTGTATATAGACAGAAAAAAATATTGGAAAATATATCTAGAAACATGAAATTTTGCACCTGCAATATCAGATAAACTTTTGTAGGCAGCAAAAGAGGAATGCAATCCCTGAATTTGTTGTTGAAAGCCAAGCAAACTATTTGATACACTTGAGAGAGTCTTGCAGAGCAGAGCCTTTAAAGATGTCCTACAAATGATTCCTTATTTAGGGCCTAAACCAATTTGCTCTATAAGTTCCAATTTAGACAGTTATTCTGATAACTATGTTACCTGAGTAGAAGGTATTATTGCAACAAGAGAGTTAAATGATCATCTCAAAATATTTCTTGGATTGGTTCTAATTCTCTACAGTTTAGCACATCTTGAGTTCACAAGTCTAAGTTGAAGCTGGAAAACATAGTTTCTGCTATTTAATATATCACCATTAATTTTATATTTGAACTCTAGAAAACTATTAAGAATATAGTCAATATTAACAGTTGACAATGGAGTCAATTTTGGTGAATTTGGCCTATTATTCTAGTTTTCTAGGATACCAGTTTCCTTTTAGTTCCTGAGAGCTCCAAACCAAAACATCTAGGATATTTGGCATTTGTATATGCAGAACAATTTTACCAATGTATTCTATAAAGTGGAAGACAGGTCTACTCATATGAGTAAATGAGTGATGACATACTGGATTGCACAAACCAGAATGGAGTACTTCCATCTGCAGTTAAATAGGTAAAATAATTCAAGACTTAAAAGAAAGGCAGATAGTCATATTTATGTGTAATATATGATCATGTATAGATCAGATTATCTGTTTCCACATAACTGCTAGTTTGTGTTGAATTAGTCTGCCTCTTGTGTAAAACCTATATAAAGGTTTCTGTAGTATTTTATGGGATTATACATACTCTGTGGGAAAGGGTAACAGTAAAACCAGTTACTCAACTGGAAAATACAGGAAAATTCTGTCTTCCTTTAGATTCAGTTTAAGTGAAGCTGTCAGGGACTTCACATGATTAGATATATAAAAATGTATTCTTCTGGTATTCTGCTGTATTGTGACTTTAGCTGCAGAATCTGCAGAATTTGCCTAACAAATAGCAGAGAACTGTGATGTGTGTTTTGTTTTTTGTTTGGTGTTTTGGGTTTTTTTTGTTTGCTGACTGGGGTTTTTTATTTATTTTGTTAGGCATGTGAAGTACCTGTGGTATTTTATGTGTGGATTTGAGTTTATGTCTGTCCCTAAGATTTGAAAAATTCCAGTCATATGCTTGCTATCAAATACACTTAAAAGCACTGTACGTATTTATACATACAACATATGATGATTTCTGAAGGTCTTAAAATTTGTCTGCGCTAAATTCGAGGTGGAATTTCTTTGGGTTTAGCTTAATTCTGAGAACAGATATATTTTTTTTCTTTTCAGTTGTTTTCACTGTGTCATCTTTCACAGCAGCATTATATGATTCTAATTTACATTTTGGGTGACATAGCATTGACACCTTGTCTACTGTCAGGATATGCCAGGTGATAATCACCTCACAGCATATTTACCATCAACACACTGAATTATTCCAAAACATTTAGGCATTTTCAATAACACTGGAAGAAATTGCTGAATGGCCTTAAACATGTGAAACTGTTAATACCTTTTCAGAAAGTTAGACATCCGTTACTTAAATGTCAGTTGGTAATGAGATTTAATACAAAATGCTTGGCAAGACTATTAATTCTGTGTATATATTTTGTATCTATCGCCGCACTAATACAGACACAACGTTCACCAATGTATTTGGCTTTATTAAAATAATCACATCTTATAAAGAATAGGAATTCAAAGAATAAGTTGTCACCAGGTACAAATAGTTAAATGTAAACCTCCTTATTGCCACTTTAATTTCATTGTATATTCAGTTAGTTTCCTTCTTAATATTAGTGCATTTTTGTTATTTGTCATCAAATTTCACTAGAGAAAATTTGTTTTTTGAGGGCTTGAATCCAGACATTCCTCCCATGACAGATATTTATTTTTCTAAAAACTAGAACTGTGACAATAATATTAGCATGGTATTTTATAATTTCGTCCTTCATCTTTGCAAGAGCCTTAAAATAGCATTTATTTTGTGATATTCAATGAGGAAATATACCTGTGTCAACATGTACTTGTTTGATTTATATCATAGAAATAAAACTAACTTGTGACAGCATTTTGAAAATGCCAGAGTTACTGCATTCTATCCATACAGGCATGATGTACTTGCTACAGTTGCAACAGGCAAGTGTTCAATATATATTTTATCAAGTCCAGGAAATAGAAATGTCTAGTTCTTTGCCAACTTCACTTATATTGTGCCATGTTCTGTGTTTGAAGTGGAAATTATTTGATAAAAATTATTTTATGTACCATATTAAATTACATTATACATTGGTCAAGACAGATAGTATATTTGGTTTTAGACTAAATGTATGCATACACATTTTTGTGTATACATTTGAAAAGACTGAATGTTTCTATTAAGTAATTATTTTCATGCTTGTTAGCATTTTTTGAAATTTAATAAGCAGGTGGTTTCAGAATTGCTCAGACTTGTAGCTGGATTTATTCTATCGTCATTTGAAGCTTCCCAGAATCTAGTTCCCTTTCACTTTCCTATCTTGTGCCAAAAATCACAGGATGTTATGAGTATTGACCTAACAGTACATTCCCCAAAATGACTCTGAAAAAATAGCTTCACAGTCTCACAATGCAGAAGAATATCAGACATTATTATCTGAATAACATTTATTTTTAAAAAATAAACCTTTTAAATAGAACTTTCTTATAGTTTTGGTATTTTTTCATACAACTGGATCTGCAGCAGTGGGAGATGAGAGATTCTGGATGTGGTATTTCATCATAACTGAGGGAGGGTCTTATTGGTTGTTGCAGTTTTCACTCAAGTAAAGCATATTCCATGTCCTGTTCTATATCTCCCACCCCACTTTGGCCAGTGGTCTTCCTGTCCCATCCATGATTAACAAAGGTAGGCTTGTTTGTATTTTGAGGGCAAACAGGACTGAAATGGATTTTTTTTTTTCATTCAGGATCTGAAAATTCATTAGTCTTTCTGCTGGGATGATAGAGTGACACTGTTATGAAATGCTGTATAATCTTCATGAGCTAAAATATATATTTGGAACTGTTTGGGGAATGTGATGTACACAAAGATGTATTCATACTTAGTGGCCTGTGGAAGTGTGGTAGAGATGGATAAGGGAGATTAACTTGAAGATAGAGTAGGTCCAGGTGAAAACATGGAACACTTGAATACATGTTTTTTTAAAATATACCAAACTGACAGCCCATAAAAGAAGCATCAGGGCACATTTGCAAAAACTTGAGACTTGATCCCAGTTGTAGTTTTGCAGCAGTTACTATTCACATTGCAGAGTTTCGTACCCCGTGTTGTGGTATTTTGTTTTTTTAATGTTTATGGGTGGTTCCTTTAACATTATCAATCTCAATATAATGAATTTCAATAAAATAGAGTATTAGGCAAGTTCTTATCCTTTTGCTGCAACTACCTGATATAAAACTAACAGCAACTGACTAATGGTTTCTTTATGAGTCCTGTATGAAAAACACATGCCTTATGGTTCTTATGGGCTACACTGGAGAGGAAAAATGTTTTAGCCTGGAAAGGGTGATGAAGTGCTTCTTTCAGATTCATGGCACAGCTATTCCCACTCTGGCCATGAATTCTCCTCAGTGACAGCTCCTCTGAGAGTGAAAAATGTACAGGTGTTATTAGCAATGCTGAGCAGGTGATGGATAAATTGTAGGTGAGAGGATGTATTCAAATGGAGGATTCTACAAACCTGATGCTGGAAAATGAGAATATTCCAATTGGTCACTGAGAGGCGTTCAATGTTATGGGATTTTTTCTCTCTGCTGCTGATTTTGTCTGAGTTGCACTTTGAACTACAAGCTTGGTGCAGAATGTACCTATTCTTTTATAGAATAGGAAAATAAGTTGAAGTTAAATTGATACTGTCCTATTAAAAATTGTTTACATGTCTAATAGATAAGAACAACATACTAAAGAAATGGAAATTTCCTTTTGAAATGGTGTTTGATCCAGAAAAATCCAATCAATGGAAAATGGATACTTTCCACAAGATGGCGGTGTAGATACATTTTTTTAACTTTTTTGAATGAAAAGAATTTGTTCAGCAAAACACAAATGTTAGTGGTAACCTAGCCATTTATAGCTACAAATACTTGCTAAGTGGTTTATTGTTGTAATTAGTCAGATCCTGGGTGATACAGAATTTCAGTTACTTCCATTATCACTGTGTTTTAATGAGATTAATTTTAAATGCATATAAGTATTTTGTTGTCCTTTGTTTTGTGGTTAGACATCATAAGCACTCTGAGCAATGAGGTGTCTGTTTAGAAAATGTACAGTGAAGGAACACAAAAGATGATGAAAACCTTTTGCATCTTTTACCCCAAGGTAAAATCAAGGGTAAGGTTTATCATCAGAGCATACAGAGTAGAAGTTTCTGTGAGGAAAAAAAATATTTTGTTTTGGTGTTAAGAACAAAATGCTCTCCCATAAGTATTATTAGCTTTTAATTGTCCTACATTTTGTCAAGATAAGGCTGATAGGTTTCTTTTTGAGGGTGGGTTCCCCCTGCAGGTTTCCCCCCACTTTCTCCACTTCTAAGTTAATTCAGGGTTTTAACTAATTCCTCTGCTCAGTGTAGCAAGGTGTCTTTCATAAGTGTTTATATCTGTGTGAATTTTTCTAAGGTGTATTTCATTCAACCCAAACTGATTTGTCTCTGGCCTATCAGAGTGGAATTTCCTGTGCATCCACAAATACATGCTCTGATCTTTAAAACTCCTTCATCATGGAGTGCAAATTTCATAAGAAAACACTAGCCTGTACTTTATATAACAATGTGCGTTGGAAAATGTCAGCCTCACAAAACTATTTTGCTAAAACTTCAGCTTTTCCTCAATGCTGATGTAGAGTCTCCAGCATATGGCTCATTGTGCACATAAGCAGCTGGTGCATCTTCAAAGGACTGGAAATCACAACCAGGAGGCACTGGAGATGGCTGGAAGGATTTCTTTCCAGAAAGAGCTACACAGAATATTTGCTAGGTTCTCTATTCTAGGAACTCCCCAAAAGGGCTTAGATAGGTATTGTTTTGAATAGAGCTGGGAAGCAATCAAAGACAATTTTTCAGACCCCTCTGCCTTTTTTTCATATTATAAGATGTCAATATATGTTCTGCCAGACTGCTTTACTGATTTTTTTAGATTGTTCATTGGAAAAATCAGGAATAATTGTATTTTCCTGTAGCCAAAAAAAGTGAATTTGTTTGTGAGATCTGATAGTTTTCTTTTCTACAATACTACTGGAAACATTCAAAAGAAAATATAGGACTCTTAAAGTCCTAGTACTTAGGATTTTATAGAATATAGAATACTTTGAAGTCTTGGAAATAAGCAATTAAATGTTAGATGAAATAGCATCTTTAGGCACTCAAAAGAAGTTTTCTAGGTCACTGTCTACATCATAGAAGAACAAGCTATTGTAATACAACATTTATTTGATACTTATAACATGCTGATATATCATAGAGCAGAAGAAAAGAAATTAATCTTCCAAACAAAAGGACTGGAAGTAATGGAAATATAAGGCTGAAAATTAAACATAGCTGTATTATTCCAGTGTTTTAGAAAATGAAAGAGAACTCCTACTAATCATAAGTAGTCATCAACCAAGTTTTCATATCTTACAAAGGAGAAAAATGAACACATTGTTATTAAAATATCACTACTAGACTGAAAAAAATAGAATCTTTCAAACTGGAGAGTTAATGCTGCTTTTTGGCTGAATTTGATTCACCAAATATTTGAAAACAGACTTCTTGTATAGTCAGAATTTCTATGTATGTGGTCTTTTCCTTGGATACCCATTTACCTTTAAGAATGTGTATTCTTAAAGGCCTCATAATGCATTCAGTCATCTAGTTGGTACTAACTGGTATCTATGCCTCTAGGAGCAGGGAAAGATTATGCTCTTAAATAATAAAAACTGTGATTTACAAGTATACCATGCATGTTGTTCAGGGTTTTTACTAGATGTGTGGAATCAACTTGGTTCAGCTTATACTTATGTTATCATTGTATAAGAAATAATTAAAACTTCAAAACAAGAAAGGTGGAGAGGCAGAGAGGCTGAAGGTTAAACACTTATCAAGCAATATATGTGACTGTAACATACTTTTGTAAGCTGAACTATAAATGTTTTATTTTACATGTCAGGAATCAGTAAGGGGTAGGAAAGGTTTCCAAAGTTAAACTGAATTTGCTGACAAAACACCACTACCTTACAGCAATGAGCTCTTCTGATATCAGAGAATTTCTGCATACCTCATCCAGTGATATCTTGCTCTAATCAGTATAACAAAAATTGTCCATTGATAAGTGATCCAGATGGGTTTTGCACACAGTGCTTGAGAGCTTTCAGTTAAGTGATCTTATTTGTAAAATGAGTGATTTAATTTTCTGAAATTTGATTAAAATCTGCAAATATGCTCCCCTTCCCAGTTTGTGTTCCCAAGTACCTGAAAAGGCAAATATACATCTGAACAAAATAAAGGTCAAGCCATATTAAGTGTTACTTTCCCAAATAGGGCATTAGAAGAATACAGAATGTATAATTTGTGTTAATTTCAACTTCTAGAATTATCATTGAAGTACAAGTGATAGAAAGTTCCATGTGGTTTTATTGTTTTGTTAGATTTTTTTTTCCCTTGGAAAAATGGGTGCCAAATGCTTGCTATAGAATGTGATCTGACAGTGTCAAAAACTTAAAATCCATTAATTCATTGGTAAACTCCAGATTAAGTGTAGCTATTATGAAAAGCCAGAATGGGAAGAGTTAGGCTTCCCACAACTTGATTTGACTGCAGCCAGGAGAAAGTGGAAAAAGTTGAGGGGAGCTTCAGTATAAAGAAACCATCTTTCATCAGCATGTAAAATGTGGTGATGTATCTGTATCAAATACCTTGCTTTGTTGCAGCAGTGCACAAAAACTACAGTCTTGGAGGCTTAACAAGTTTATCTTTGTCCTTTTGGCCTATTTCTTGTCTGGCTGGCACAGCCAAATCTGAGCAGGTTTCAGGGAAGTGTTGAGGCTTTTCATATTTTGCAGAGGTATGTTACTGATTAGTAATAAAGCTGTTTTGTGTGATATATGTCTCCACAAGCACATTGACATAGGATGGAGAATATCTTGCCAGTGTATGGAAGAGAGCCAGCAAAGAATATTTCTGGTTAATCCCAACAACCAGTAATTTCGTGCAAATATATTCACTACTTTGGTGTCCAGTAGGATTTGTGTTATGTTACCTAGGTTATCTTACAGTTTCAATATGCTTCTTAAATTTATATCAGATCCTAAAACTGATATAATGTCCAGGAACTTTACTAGTTGACTGGCAATTATTGTAGTGAAAAGTGTTTGGCAATGTTTGTCAGTGAAGTCATGGAAATTTACTGTACAGGTCAACTACTGTTGTTTGCTTAGTAGATTTCAGTAACTTGTTAAGGTCTCAGTCACTGCCCTGAGGAATTTACAATCAAAGATAAGTGGAGATAACAAACCCATATTGAGTTAACTTGGCTGAAAATTGTTAGACAAACCAAACATGACACATCAAGCGTGACAGATAGCATATACCTTGCATTCCAGAATTAGTAAGCCAGTGAAAAATAATTCAAATTTATAAATTAAATACAGGAAGAATTGAATTGAAATTAGGACTGGAGGAATACTGTGGCAAATGAGGTAGCTTGCATTGCCCAGTGAATGTTTGGAAAGGAGTGGATTTTTATGTTCAAAAGTCATAGAATTGCAGACGTGATTATTTTATTCTTCAGAGCAAACTGTTTACATAGGTAAGTGGCCCAAAAAGGGTTCAGTTTCAGATTGTATATAAAAGTCAGGATGAGAATTAAGGTTTAATACTAGGAGATTTTCAGTTATTTCTGAGTATTTTGAAGACCAAAGAATAGATATGAATTTTGTGTGGAAAATTACTTTTCTGACAGCCTTCAGAATATAATTTTTTTCTTGAAAGCAATTGATCTCATTTCATTTTTTGGGTCAATGGTTTTGAGTTGATGCCTTAAGATTTTTATATATTTGTAGATTTTAAGGTAGTTGTATAGTTTCTCACTCTTAAGTCGCAGTCAACAATTTCTAAACCCCTTTCTCATAGTTTGTGCCACATTCTTGAAGTTCTGTTTAATGCTTTTTACAAGGAAAGAGATTTTAGCAGGGCATTCTGTTTGGGACATGCACCTGGACCAGAATAACAAGGTATATTGTAGACAAAATAAGACAAGAGGGAAAGGCTGCAATGGGGCAGTTCTGAGGTTGGTACCAGGGGCAAATGGGTTTTGGGCTGAAAATATCCATTAGATATGATAATTAGGTACTGTTATAAATTTGTAAGAACCACATCTTGGGTGTGCATTTATGTATTGTGGTACCTGAAAAAGCTTTCATTAAAGACTAGCTCTATTTTGTCTATATTAATATTGTCTCAAAAGTTTTTTTCTCCCATTTTAGGCAACAGGGTCACAAGGTGTGTCAATGTCTTGGCAATCTCAGTGCCAGCCTGCTCAATTCTGTTTTCTCTATTTCAGAACACACTACTTCATCATACCCGTGTCAGTGCTTCACAGAGCATTCAAGTGCAAGTCCTGCACTTGAATGTGTGTGCTGAAACAGGCAACTGAATTTTAATTAGATTTAAAGTTGTCCTTTCGTATCTCATCCAACACTGATAGTGATGTGTTTTATCACTTAGAAGAGAATTGTTGCACATGTCTTGTTGGTAAAACCAGAGTTATCTGTGTAACACATTTGCCACAGATTCATCATCAAGGTTACCTTAATTCTTGCTCAGTTTTACTGAACAGATTTATGTTGGCTTTTTTTGCAGATAGACAGAGAAGATAAGCAAAACACAAGAAATAATTTGTTCCTTTAATTTCAAATTTGAAATTGAATATGGTAGATGAATTGAATGAATCCAGTTTTGCTTTATTCATCTTTATATGCTCTCATTTGTTCAGATGGCAAAAATCTTATCAGAAAAGAGAAAAATTTGAAGGAGAAATCTATGGGCTGAAAGGACAGAGGCAATAATCTTCCTAGTCTCAAGAGCTTGTGAAAAGAATGTAAAAAACTCAGAAGACTAACATTGTCAGAAACTTTGGTGACATGAACTTAAAAGGGCAAAAGCAACACCCCTAAAAACTCGTAAATAGAAGGAAGAGCCATCAGAATAGTTAATAAAAATAGGTACTGGAGAAAATTGATGAGTAGGAAGTCTTTGACAACTTTTTCAGGAAAGCAACATGGTGCATGAAGTAGGGGAAATTGGGGAGAAGAGGAATATTGAACTGTCACAAAAGATACCTCACTGTCTACAACTACCTGAAGGGAGGTTGTAGCCAGGTGGAGGTCTGTCTCTTGTCTCAACTAACAAGATATGGGACAAAAAGAAACGGCCTTAGTTTGTGCCAGGGAAGGTTTAGATTGGATATGAGGAAAATTTCCTCACCAAAGGGATTGTCAAGCCTTGGAACAGTCTGCCCAGGGAAATGGTTGAGTCATCATCCCCAGAGGTATTTAAAAGACATGTAGATATAGCACTTGGAGATATGGTGTAGTGGTGGACTTGGCAGTATTGTGTTAATGGTTGGACTTGGTAGTCCTCAAAGTCTTTTCCAGCCTAAAATATTCTGTGATTATTGAGTGAACCAGAGCATAAGAGAATGATGTTCTTGCACAGAAGAGGACATCAAACTTAATGAAGGTTACTTCTTGGAATAAAATATAGTCTGATTTGGACTGTGAGAAGGGAAAAGTGATAATTACTAGTAACTAGGTTTATCCTGTACAATAACTATATTTGTGAATGCAATAATGCAGGTGGACCATCCTGTCTGGTAATCACACTCTGTTTTAAATACAATAGCAAATTTTTGATTTTTAATTTATTAAAGGAGGTATGAGAAGCAGTGAAAAGTTTTTTCTTTTTTCTTTTTTTTTTTTTTAATAAGAACAGGAAGATATATCTTCATTTTTTCTTACCTTTACCAGCTCCATGTCCAATAAAATAAAATTATGTTGGTTTGTTTTAGGGGTGGTCCCCTGGTGTAATAGAGAGCACTACAGACTCTGAATCCCAGGGTCGTGAGTTCGAGTCTCAGTAGGGACCGTCCCCTGGCAGTTCAATGCCTCCCTGCCATCCCATCCCGTCAGATCTCAGATGCTCAGCAGGGTCAGCCCCGGTTAGTACCGGGTGCTGTAGACAGTCCCGAGGACTTCACTGTCACTGTTCAAGCTTGCTCGGCCATGGCAGATGGGACCTTAGGATTTTAAATGGTAGGGCCAGTTCCGTGCACGCTGTGCCTCACCTTAAAAAATCCACTGTGCAGGCTCTTGAAGGGCACACCCACATGGGGAGAGCCCTTCCCAAATCTTCACTCACAAAGTTTGGCCATATATATATACACATGTTGATTTATTTTGTTATTTTTCTCCTTCAGATCACTTCAGTTAGAATAACACTTCCAAGGAGTTGTTGCATTACAGTCTGAGCAAGCTGAGGAGTATGTTTCAATTCAGATGGCATCCCCAGCCCGTGGATTGATGGACCCATGTATTATTCCTCTATTCAGATTCCTAGTGGCAAAATCTAATGGGAGGAACCAAAGAGGGAAATGTCATGAGAATTAAAAACAAAAACAAAAACAAAAACCTACAAGAAAACAAATATCAACAAAGCCAAGAAACCAACTCTGCAGGATTGGGAGGCTCCTTTAGAGTGCAGGCAGTAGACCATGTAATCATTCTGCTGTATTGCTGGGTAAGAGTTGTGACTGTATTATCTCTAACCTGGAATACATACTTTGTCCTGATGGGAGTCACAGCTGGATATTTGTAACCTGAAGCTAAACAGTCAATTAAGGGATCAATGTACTGTGTTCTTGCTTCTATTGTTCCTGAAATCCTAAGTAAACAGATGTTTAACTAATAGGTCTAAGGAATAGCACCTTTTATTTTACATATTTCCATTAAGATAGTTCTGAAGTTGTAAAGACTCATATGAGAAACCCTGACAATCCTGACTTTCTCTGGATCTTGTTACAAGCACCTGTTCATATGTTATAATGGAAGGCTCATAGCATTATCATTTAGCAGAGCGATTACCAAGTATGCAAACATTTACAATAGGTTTTTCAAGATTCTGGAGAAAACTGAATGATAAAAATGATTCCTAGGCATCAGAGTGCATTTCCTCTTGTTTTGGTTAAGGCAAGAGTACAAATGAGGAAACTGCTGGTTAATGATGCCCTGCCTGTAAGTCATTGATTTCCTTCTCTCTTCCCTTAGAACTTTGTAGGATTCTTTTACTTTCTAAATCAATCTCAATCACTCAAGTAGGAATATATTGTTGAGAGCTACCAAGTGTCTTGTCTGATTGCTAATCCTTTAGCCAGAGTATTTCATATTTTGGGTTTTGGTTTGTTTATTGTTTTTTTTTTTCATTTTTTTAATTTTTTTTTTCATTTCCATTGTTCCATACACCCTGGCATCACACTGTGTTCACTGGCAGTATGCTGTTTGGGATGAATCAAATGTGTTATAACACTAGTAATACGGACTGGAGTATCTCACTGGAGTCCCCACAAAAATAATAACAGTGAGTATGAGTCAGAGCAGGAGTGGCTAAGATTAACTCAGAGTTTCGGGCAGCCAAGAGGTGATTCATCCTTTCAACTAAAGAGAAGCTGCTAATAAACATTAATAGATATTTTCAGTTTTGTTTGCAGTGTACCAGCCCTCAGTGTAGATACTGAGAAAGTGACATGAAGAACTGAGCATGTCACACTAGAAGCAGTTTTATAATCAATGACTTATGAATGTTGATTTGTCACTGTCGTTGCTATCAGCACTCTGTCGTATAAAGATACAGCAACAAACTTTGCTAGTTTAGCTATTGCAGCAGCTTTGTTTTGCACTTGGAATTTTCTGTGTGTTTCCAAGGATTTCTGTATGCTATGTGCATATCAACAACTAAGTTAAATTTATGACATTTAAAGTGGTAAATGACTCAGATAACAGGAAAGCCAATGTGACGTAGATTTACTTGACAGAAGAATGAATTTGTTCTCCAGAGAGTGGATGTTTGCTGCTCCAGCTAACAGTAGTCTTTGCATATCTGCCAAATCATTTTAATTAGGACCTCATGCTACTCTGCCTGCTGTGACTGTCACTGAACCCTGTACTGCCTCAAAGCCGTCTTCACAATGCAATGCTGAACTGTACCCAGTTGTCGTCCCATGTGCTTCCAGCTCATGGAGAACTCTTTTGCTTCAGGTGAAAAACATTGTGATGCTTACTTTGCTTAGCTGTCAGGCAATGTCTTTGACTCCCTTGCTGGTGTGTGGTCTTGTAATAGAACTTTTATGCTTTCTAATCACTGCTTATATTTGGGCTGTTTTTATGCGGTCAAAGGAAAGACAGGTCAGAGCCAGACTCGAGAGCATCATGATAAACTCCAATTAGTATCCAATGTGATAGAGAGCTTTCTGCACTCAGGAATTTTATTCCTCTCTACACATGGTTCAAAGTGGGAGCTAGCCTGTTCCATCAAAAACTGCCATCTTTTCCTGGCATATTTAATGCACATACAACTGCTGGTTTTGCTGCCTGTGCAGTGGCTCAGACCATGGTGGCCACTGTTCTTCCTTTGTTCAGTCAAAACTGTTTCATTGTGTAAACTAATAACTTGTGCTTTTAGAAGCAAAGACAGGAGAGAAAGCACGAATGATACTTTTACTGGCCATGCTTGTTCATATTCTTGATTTTAAAAAAAATTATTAATTTTTTCCCCAATATGAGGTGTTTAAGTGGGCCAAGACCTACTTCACAAAAAAAGATATGACAGGCACTTTTCTTAAGAAACATATACTCCTTTCATCTGTGTGACTGTAAAATTAATCTTTTCAATACACACCCTTAGATTTAGAGACTGCATCTACACCTCCTTTTTTATTTTTTCCTCTTTTCATGGCTTATATAAACCTGGTTTATCAATGGAATTGAGCTGACTCTGCTTGCATATTTGACATATATCTTGTTAAAAATTTTTTGTTCTGGTTCCATTTTGTTATTGTTGTGTATGAGTGTATTGGTTTAGGCTGGTATAGAGTTAATCTTCACATTAGCTTGTATGGTGCTATGTTTTGTATTTGTGGCCAAAACAGTGTTGATAACACAGGAATGCTTTTGTTGTTGCTGAGCAGCACTTACACAAGGTCAAGGCCTTTTCTATTTCTCACATCGTCCAGCCAGAGAGGAGGCTGGAGGTACACAAGGCTTCGAGAGGAGACACAGCCAGGACAGATGATCCCCACTGGCCAAAGGGGTATTCCATACTATAAGCTGCCATTCTCAGTATATAAAGCTGGGGGAAGAAAAGGAAAATGGCATATTTAGAGTGATGGCATTTGTCTCCCAAACAACCATTATGCGTGATGAAACTTGGCTTTCCTGGGGGTGGCAGAGCACCTGCCTGCCCATGGGCAGTGGTGAATTAATTCCTTGGTTTGCTTTGCTTGTGTGTACATATCTTCTACTCTACCTATTAAACTCTCCTTATCCCAACTCATGAGTTCCACAGTTTTACCCGTCAGTTCTCTTCCCCATCCCACTGTTGGGGAAGTGAGCAAATGGCTGGGTGGAGCTTGGATTCTTACAGCAGTTAACTCATTACAGTAAGTTGTCTTGCTCCAAAGTTTTCTCATCTACTCTGTCCTAATGAACTTGGGAGCATTGTGCTGCATGTGAAACGTTTATTGATCTGTCCTTCTTACGTATTCAACAGTTGATACTCCTTGGCTTCAAGTGAATAATCTGTTCACATGGAAAACATTCAGATGACAGTGTATGTGTAGATACCACATAAAATAGCACAATGAAATTATCTAAAAGACAGATGGAATTTTGAGCATATAAATATTATTGTATTTAGAATAAATATAAAACATTACTTTTCTGGTCAATGAAGTGATTAAATCCCTTTGTTATGCATTTTTGTTGCAGGATTTATGAAATCAGTAGTTCTGTCCTGTCTAGCAACCCTTCAGAAAATAGTGTATTATTGCAATAACTGTATTATATTAGTGAATTCCACTACAGGCAGCAGGAATCTTTTTACCTCATAAGCTGAGTTACTTTGTACAAATACTTTATTCTTTATCACACTATCCACTTATTACATGTTACTTTAAAGGCATTTAAGCAGATTAACTTTCTTTTCCTTTCAGTTTTGAATACACACATGTAATACTTGTCTTTTTCCCAGGTAGAACTGGTAAGCGTTATATAAATCAGATACTACCTAAAACTGTAAGTTACTCAAGAAAACTGCTCAAGTTTTCCCAGGCTGAGGCATCTTTCCCCATACCACCTTACAAAAGTTGTGTCAACTCTATTTAATTAGCATTGACGTGCTATCGACTGAAGATTGTACAGGCTGTTCAGAGACCTTTGTGTTGCAATATGGTGTTTCTTTTGATTGTGGGATGACTGCAGTACTAGTCTCCATCATAACACATAAAAATTTAACTCATTCATGTTCTGGAAGTAACAGGGTTTGCCAGCTACCACTCCACTTCCATCTAGAGATAAAAACTTTCATTTGTGGAAAGGTTGTAGCTTGAATAATTTAATGGGAAAAATTGTATAGGATTCTTGGATAAATAGTTCTAGGACAATAATTAACAACATTTACATACACACAACAAAGTTCACCTTGTTGAACATGAAGTGAGAAAAGAAAGAACAAATGAGAGAGATGAGAATCCAGCTGTCTTTATGCTGAAGATATTTCAGGTTCTCAGTAAGGTAGAGAAAGGATCAGAAAAATGTAAGACAATCTAATTTTGAGCTCTCATACATATGGAGTCTATTGTGTTTTTCTTCTACTCTAAACAGTTGATTAATTCCTTTCAATTGAATGTACATTTCAGAGTGGGAACATTCCTGTGGCCTTGTGAAAGCCAGCCAGACTTGAGGTGATTCATAGTAAGACTTCTCTTTGTGGGAATCCTGAATTATCAAAACACTTATGGAGAAAATAATGCAGATATCCAACATCCTGAAAGACTGAACAGTTTTACTAAAATTCTTTTTATATGGTCTATTTTTATTTGTGTAGTTCTGCATAAAATGCTACTGCTATGTGAAAACAATGTAAACATTATACTTCCCAGCTTTCTGTTGTGTAATAAGTCTTCAAATTGCTCTTGGTTTGGAAATTTAAAGTAGATTAGTCAGTTACTTATTATTTATTAAACAGATTAGTTGGCAGTGTAAGTTATTTTGGAAGTTTGCATCTCTGTGCTGGGTCCCAGCATATTTTACTAACTAAGCAATTTCCCTTCACTTTAAGAGTACTTTGTAGCCTCTCTCTTTGCTGTCGCTCTTTTTCAAACTCAGCTGTGACATGGCCTGTATCCTCTGCCCTGATACTAGTAGCTCAGATGCCAATAACGAGGAATTGTTTAGAGTAATTCACTGAACTGAAAGCCAATAAAACAAAGTGAAATCTGTAAAATAAAATTCAAATTTGAATATATGAAAGCTTCTTTAGAGTGAAATCTGTGAAGAAAGGAACATTTGATAGAGGTTGTGGAAGTCCCATCATGGGTTTTTGTAGAAGAAGCAATCTTATGTGTAAAGAGCAATCCGTACTGAGATATGGTCTAATTCAACAGTTTGTCCAGATTTTTGTTTGGAATGTCATAGAAGAACTGAATACCAAAGATAAGGAAAAAATGAACTTGGAAATCCTACACTACTGTTCTAATTATCTGATGTAATAATACCTAGCAACAAGGGAAGCATAAGGTGGTATTAAGGTGAACTGCTAAATTGAAACTCTCCCCAGAGTTCCACTTAAATGCTTCATACTAGGATTTACTAGTCACTAGATCACTTATTTACCTCTCAATACAAAAACACTTGTAACTTTACAATGTTACTCGTAACTTTTCCTTACCTTTTTTGAAAACTGTGACTTTTTCATGAAAAAATGTATTTGTGTAACCTCAGATATTCGTGAATACCATATTTGAAGCCTTCAATGGAGAAAGTGAAATGAGTTTGCCAAGGATGATATTATTATAAAGCTTATTTAAATTTGTTTTATACTGAATTTTCTTTGCAGTTTTCCCAGGGGAAATATTCAACAGTCACACTAAAGAAGCTCCTTTTTGTTTTTTTCAATTTGGCTTTTAAATTCAGCTTTGCAATTCACATTTGAAATTACTTTAAAGAAAACTTGAGTTCTTACAGGTAAACAGAGCACCAGAGCTGTAAAAATAAGTCAAATTGTCCTTTTAATTGTTCACATCATGCCTGGAGAATTAGATGTACTTTAAGAACCTATAAATGATTTTTCCAAATATGTTATCTGATACTGGAAAGAAGCATGGGGTTCACATAAGTCCTGCAGATAGTTATTGACAAAGTAAAGAGTGTAAGGGAATGTACTTTGATATTGCTAGTACATTTCTGTAGAAAGTGTAATAATATCTGAATAAATTCTGAATATTTATGATGAACAAATGCATTTCATAATTTGAACATCATTGATGTATCTTGAGGGTAGTTGTAGCGTAGTAATCTGGTACATCTTGTTTCTGTTCGCTGCCACTGGCAATCCTGCACTGGAAGTGTGTGTTTCGGCTGGGAAAAACAACAGTCTTCTATTATTAGTCAATGGAATTTAGCAAGAGATGGGATCTTGTGCTGTAATGGAGAAATGAGATGTTCTCTTGGAAATACACAAGAAGGTCCAGAATTTTTATGCAACCTCAAAGCCAAAGGACTAAAGAACAGGCTGCTGCTTTGCAGAAATAACTGGGTTATCTTTTTTTTTTCTCCCCCAGTTGTTTGGAGACTGTTTATCTTCTATACATGAATCAGTTTCAGAGGGTGGGAACAGCTTTCCATGTTGATAAGGATATCTTATTATTTTGCCTACTTTCTTCATACAGTGATGGTGACTGCTATCAGAGACAGGATATGGAAGTTTGACAATTCCTGTGTACTCTCCGATACATTCACTGTTTACGTAAATCAGATGGAAATACTTTCACTCTGTGTTACTTGTAGTTTTAATGAAGAAAACATTCAAAAAGACTAAATGAAAAGTCTGTATGCCAGAAGAGTACTTCATTAAACATGCAGGAGAAGCTGCATACATTTCAGACATGTAACTTTTTTACTAACTTTTTTCTTTCCTGACCCTGTAGGAAGAAGGAACACGAAAGATTTTGCTGTCCCACTTTCAGGGATTTCATAAGACTTTTGATCCCTGTTTTTCTGTTTAAAAAATCCAAACACTGTAAAACAGCTGCTGACAATTCCCATTTATGTCTTCTGCCCAACTGTTGTCAGTGTTGGTGCTCAGCATCTGCCCTATTTACGGTGACTGAAACTGATAGATTTTCCTAGTTTATTGGATTTGTGTCTAACAGTATAAATTAATTATCCTGCATTGCATTACTTTTTTTCTTTTTATTTTAATTTGAAAGTGTTTTAGGAAAAAGGACAAGATTAGAATAATTATTATACAAAGTGTACCCAAAAAGCCCAGAAAACAAAAGGAAGCCAAGATTGCAACAAATACGGAATGTCATTACGAACATGGCTCAGGGCTATTCTGACTTGTGGCCATAAACACAGGAAATAATTTTTGTCCTGGATACTTTTTTAAATATAGGAAGTAAATGAAAGTCTAATGACTGTAGGTATGGTGCATGGGAGATACTGAAAGGTCATATAAATATCTGGGCAAAAGGATGGAGGTGCCTGTATATGAATTCATAACTTCTGTTACATTTTTTTAGGATGTTACTAATCCACCCACATCTGTGATGATATTACATAACTTCTAAATGGCACTTCCTTTCTTAACAGTCAAATAATGTGTTAGGATGTCCCTGTTCTTATGCTCTGAACAGTATGTTCATAGAATGGCTTAGAAAATCTCTTCAGTTCTGTTTCCATTATGTTAACTACAAGAAGCAAATGCAGAAGCTTTAGGCATTTTTGTAATTAACTGGAGGGCTGTCAGGGCTGATTAAAAATCCCAAACAAACCCCAGAGTTTGAAACAAATTAACTATGAAGAAATAATAATAAATAAAACAATTAATTTTCAGAACATTACCTTCTTCTTTAGTACAGATCAAATAGTGTGTATGTTTCTCTCTCCATGTGCATTTTATATGTTTATCCCTCTGAGTGTTTTTTTTTCTGTGATTATTTGGTTTAACCAGCTTTTGTTTATACCTAAGCCAACAGCACTTTCACTGCTTTCTCATGAGATTTTTTAAATATTTATGTTTGTATATCATACACATGCCTTTTAATCTCTCTTTAAATATATTCTTTAGAAGGACTGTTTTGGTGCTAAAGTTTAGTGATGTATCTGACTATAGGGTTTTTGATTCAACTACATTTTTCAGTTGTATTTCACAGTTAATTCTTGCAAATACAAATTGGTATCATGTTCAGAAAAAAAAAAGTTTATTTTTTATCTGGCCATCTCATTTTCCAATTGCATATTTCCTGCAGTTCACTGTGGTTTTTTCTGGTTTTTTTAAAGATATTTTATCTGTAAATTTTCTTCCATTATTACTTATTCTGCATTCAAATTAATTGTTTCCCAAATCTTTGTTTGTACTAAACTGTGAGGACAAACCAATTGCTTTCGTTTTAAATTCAGACAAGAAGCTTCCAGAACAAACAGAAACTAAGTTTTGGTGAGATAAACAGAGTTTGCACATTACATGAACTCTTCCTTTAAAATTCAATCTGCAAATCCAAGTTTCTAGAATGTGATATTACAACATTAAGAGTCAAATAGTTTCCTGTGTTGTAGTTGAGAAAGGGGTTGGTGGTGGTGATAATCTTTCACGTTCTTTCATTTCTTAGAGTTTCCCAGAGAAAGTACTTTGCTTTTCTGCACTAAATGCCTACTAGGTGCTAAGTTCAGCTCTGATTTGTATAAAAACTACAGGTCAAGTGGTTAAAAAGTCAGAAACAAACCCTAAAGTTTCTTTCAATGCTCCATAGCTATTAAGTGCCCATATTAATTTTGCCATAGAAAATACTATCTCCATTAAAGAAAATTGTAAAAGCCCATAGACTTCTTAAAGGTAGGACTTAATCTTTAATGTGTTCCTGTTTCAGATTCTCCACTGTAAATTGTAGTCATTAATTTCTGCACAATCAAGCATAGAAAATAATGAATAAGCTTCATTCACTTGAGAATGGAAATTGTACTAAAACATAAGATAGCAGTGCAGAATGTGATGGCAAGACTGGGCTTTCTACAATCTATTTAATTTTGCTTAAATTTCTCTCTGTCTGAATCCCCAGTAGGATTATGGATAGTGCAGAGAAAAAAATATGACATACAGTGGACTCTGGAGGAAAGCGTGCAAGCAAATTAAGTAATGCATATTTCATTTTATTAGCAGTTAGAAATTATATTGGTCAGTATATAAACAAAATCTTGCAGTTGACAATTTTTGTCTCAAGGGAGGCAAAATGTTTAAGCTGAAGCAGTTAATTTTAAAAATTAAACTTAATTAACTCTAGGCTGCTTTTCCTAGTAGAGGCTCACCTACATGGCTCATATTCAGTAAAAATTGTGTTTTGAAAAAGATGTTTTTGGTGTTTTCTTGGTAAGAGAAAGATTTTTGGTTTTGCTGTAGTATTAGCCATATGAATGTTTAGGGTTATGTCAAAACAGGAGCTGAGTAAGAGATGAAACCATAAAACATTGTGTAATGTTTCTATTGTAACTTTTGGTGTTATTTGGAATTTAATTTTTATTCATTATGACCTCCATTTTTTACCCTTCGTTTTCTATTTTGATTTTTAAACCCCTTTGCCAGAAGCTGCTGGATACTGTTAACTTCTGAAAGTTTTTCTTCTTTAGTAAGGACATTTTGAAAAAGAGGTTTAGGGTCAATGTCAGTAGTTTGATAGACCCAAGGACAGAATCAGAGGTTCTAACCAGTTTCTGGATGAAAGAGGCACTTGAGTGTAAAAATTAGGAGAAGCAAAGAGGTCCAGAATTACCTGTCCCTCTAAACACAAACCATTTTTCATGTTGTAGTTCTAACAAAGGCAGGACACTGACACTGCCTATCAGCAATGTAGTATTTCATCAGTTTTTCCTAGTTTTCCATGCACACTCTAAAAGGGTCATGTCTGCTAACCTTATAACAGAAAGTTAGGACTTATAATTAATGTCATTTTTCTGAAGGAAGCTTTTAAAATTAAATTAGGACTACGGATTTAACACTCTGCTATGTCTTTTGAGAATAAATTTCACATGGAAATGTTCTAAAAAGTAGGAATTTCACAAGGCATTTTACTTGGAATGTTTTTCTCCATTTTCTCTTTGTATTTGATTCATACACCTTTCATATTCTTCTGTAGCATTGACTGATGCAAGGTTTCTAGTGAGAGGGAGGACATTCATATTTATTACAAAATGGTTTCATAGTGTACCAGAAATAGCAAATTTTTTTGGAAACTAACGATACATGGAATCCTGTGATTCAAAACCTACAAGCGCAGAGAAATGAAAGGTTGGTTTTTGTTTACAACAAACTAGCATCAGACATCTAAAAGGCAGAGAAAAACCTGGAGCTGAAAGAGAGAAAATTATAAATGTACAGTTTCATTGCCTGAAAATTACAGCAGCTCTAAATTGGCAAGTGTTATCTATGGTTTGGAAATGAAATATTTAGTTAATCTAGTAGGCTTTTCTCCTCAGGCCAAGTGTATGAAAGGAAAACAGAGCATGCAAGCCTGGTTATGTACTTATAACCATCTTCCTGCATGATCAGGATGTGGGTTTGTTAGTCATCCTTCCACCGCCATGATTCCACACCAGAGCTGATGTTGGTACTCTTCAGTGATATAAACTGGGCCAACCCTCTGAAAGTGATCACATATATTGTGAGGAATGAAGACTATTGGATTACTGAGGTTCTTTGCAGCTGGCTTGTTTACAGGAACAACTCATTGAGAAAGCCTGTAATGGGACCAAATGAGATGAATGTCTGGCAGTGGAGGAACAGGGGCAGCATGGGTATAGGCAGGTTCTTCATTCCTCTTTCAGTCCCCTTTTCACCTGTCATCCTAAATTTCAGTACTATCTGAATATTTAAGCATGTCCTCCAAAGCTGTGGCTTTTCAATAAGCTTGCTTTTGTCACTCTTTTTTTAATGCAGGAAAGAGAAGGTGGTACAATTTGTTTCCTTTTTTTCTCATGGAACCTATGTAATAAAAGGTATTATATATGAGTTGGAAAAAAACCAAAGCAACAAGCACACACAGGGAGCTATCCTAAAGTGTGTTTCTTTTTGAAAAACTTGTTAATTACAGCATCTGTGCTACAGGTTGCATGTTTATTACTACATATGGCCACAAATGATACCAGAAACATTGCAATTTAGCTTTTATATGGAACTTTGTCCATAATAATGCAATGTGACCTTCAAAAACCTGTCTGGCTACTTCAAGTGTTTACAAGAGAGTAGCGAAGGTATGATTATGTAGATGTTTTTAAATCTTAATAGAAAGAAATTGTCTTTCAACTCTTTACCCAATCACTTTCTTTCTAAAATAATTGTATATTGAAGGCTAATTAGTTTGCAATGTAGTATGATAAATGCATGACAACTAATATTCATAAGAAAATAGAAATAATATTTGAGTATTGGTTGCTAGTTAAAAAATAAAATTGCTTGCCCTACACAATAGGGCAGTCGTGGCACTTAGTTATGCAAGGTCAAAGTGAGTTTCAGTTCCAAGGAGTATAAGTTAAGGCCAATAATGTTGGAAGTGCTTTCTGTGGAGAAACAGCATACATTTGCTTTGAAATAGAAGCATTTTGCTCTGAGCTCCCTGCCTGCCAAGCAAAATGTTAGTAACTGCATCTAATACTCCTACTCTCAAACAGACCAAACAAATTCAGAATTGTGTTTATCACTGATTCTAAAATTCTTATACAAAAGCATTTTTTATCTTTTGGATAAAATGAAACTTCTGGTTTCCCCCTTAATGCTAAGAAAGTGTTAAAAGCCTTTTCAACGTGATGGTAACACAGAAAAATTATTTTCTTACAAATAAAGGATTGCAGGGAAATCAGAGGTATGAGAATATTTACTAAATAAGAATATGATATTTTTATGTGAAGAGTCCCGCCTTACTAAAGTAATCCCATATAATTTTTTTCACTGAAAGGGTTGTTAAACACTGGAGCAGGCTGCCTGGGAAGTGGTGGAATCACCATCTGTCAAAGTGCTCAAATAGCATGTGGATGTGTCACCTGAGGACATAATTTAATGGTGAACATGTGGTGGTGCTGGGTTGACAGTTGTAATTGATGATCTCAATGGTCTTTTCAATCTTAACTATTCTATGATTCTCTAATTTGCCTTCCATCTTGAAATTTTTTGCTTTTGCAAAGCCAATAAAGACTTTATCAGTAATTGCTGCAGCAGGGGCCTATGAGTGGAAATTCCCTCCATAGCCTTTCAGTCCATTTCACCAACTTGCTTTCCAAACTTTGAAATATGGGGGTTTTGCCATAATTTGCAAGCTATATAGTTGCAACCAGTGAGGGATGCACTTGCTGCATGCTCCAGATCAAATCCTGCTGGTATATAATCCAACAAACGGTTAGAGGAAGGCAAATGCATTAAACTCCTCAGACCTCTCCTTTGGCACAGTTGATGCTGGAGGGATGTGCAAGCATTCAGATTATTCTTTTCCATCCCCTTCTGTTATGTCCAGAGTTTCCTTAATGTAGCAGCATACCAGGGCCCAGGAAGACCATTAATATGTTATAGATACTTCTTCACAGTCAATTTCAGGTCAGCTTAGGAAAAACCCCTCTTTTTCTCAGATTAAATTAGGTGTGTTATTGTTGTCCATCAAGGGTAACTCAGAAACAACTTGTGTGGTGTGGTATGTGTGTGGAGCCCTCCTGCTGCTGGCAGCACTGGGTTTTTTTCTACCATGAACAGAAATTTGCCTTCCTTCATCAGGTTGTCTGCATGGAAGCAGACTTTTGCTGTTTCAGGCAGTGGCCAGTCTCAGAACTGGTTTCAGGTTTCTGTGTATTTTTTTTTCTTCCTATTACACTACAATTCACATTGTCGTTATCAGTTACTTGTTACGTGATAAAATCCTGCAGCCCATTTTTCTGTGTATAACTTCTAAACCTCTGAGTCTGGCTTGGAAAGTAGAACTGTGCAGTCACACTCAGTGATTTCAAGAGAAACATGACACTTTGCACCCAAAAAAGTCATTTTGACCTTCTTTTCCTTCTAATTCAAAGCCTAGAACTTGATTTCTTTTTAGGAAGGAAATTCTTAGCCAGACCCCGTACAGTGAGTCTTTATGCCATTGCTTGCCACCATCTGACATGAACTATTTGTCAACAGATTAGAGTTCAGGTTGGTTGTAGGGTGTCATAGTGGTCTGAAAATGAGTAGTTCCAGAAGCACCACAGTGTGGCCCATGTAGAGGTTCCTAAAAAATTTTATGTGGAACCATTGAACAGGCAAGGTTGGAAGATACATTGAAAAGCCATCTGGGCTAACCTTTGATGGGAAATTGTGCATAGATGAGAGTATTTAGATGACCTAAAACATCACAGAGCTCTCTGTCCCAGAGGATATGTCTTTAACAAGGCTTTCCTGAAGTTTGGAATTCTTTTATTCTCTTGACTGGAACTGGTTCATGTTCTTCCCTCATAGGAATTTTGACATTTCACCTCTCAGGCTGTGGACTAATCTCCAGCCAGTGGGTGACACATTCCTCTTCAAGTTCTTCTCTGTTTAGTCATCTGATAAATGTGTTTCACCAGAATTCAAGCGAAACTTGGCCAATACCAATCTGATTCTAGATAGTGGGGAAACACTCTGTGTCCTATAAGATGACATAAGACTCTACAGATTTACTTCCTTAGTGTCTACCTTTCCTTCACCTTCTCATCCTTGACTATCAGACACCCTACTGCAAAGTGCGAAAGGTAAAGCTGTAGGCGTGGAAAGGTCAAACATGAAAAATAATGTAACTGCATTTCAGCCTGGTACTAACAAAACATGAAATTCAAAACAATGCTTTACTAGATAAGGAAGAACTGATTGCACATAGAGTGGTCCGAGTCCTCAACTATCAAATGTTCTATCTGAACTCACATCATTTAAGGCAGGAAACCCAGAAAAATCTGTTTCCTTCAGATCATGCTGACGTAATGGTATATAAGGTAATTAACATTCTGGATTTCAAACTGACCTACTGGAATCCTCCAAGGGAAAGTGAGACAAGAAAGCAAACAAAACATTTCCTTTCTTTTCCAGAGAAAGATAAATAGGAACTGCTAAGCAAGCTCTGACAAGCTTTAAAATCTGATATGAAATTGGATTGTATTATACCACCTAAAGAGGATGCCAGAGTCATCAAATTTTTAAGACTATGTTGTTCCACTAAATAAACCTCTGCTTAGGAGTGAAAAAGTAACAGCTGATGACCAGAAACTCTTTTAATCCAGAACTGAAATGCAGTGTGTCAGACTAAAAACTGATGGTTTAAAAACCCTAACAGTTTTCTAGACATTAGAGGGAGCAAAGCAAATCATCTTGCAAAATGTTTATTGTTTAAGCCACTTAGCTAGAAAAAATGCTCAGAGGCATAAAATCTTCAGGAAAATAGTGGAAGAGATTTCTGAATGGCAGGGACCAATTATTTCAGTATTGAATCCAATTTTAGCTTAAAAAGCTAACAAATGTGCTTGAAGTTTATTACCCTTTCTCCTTTCCTTTCCCTAATTCAATTAAGTAGATGGAAAGAAGAGCAAGAGAGAATGTGCTTTCTTTCTCCGCACAGAGGTGGCTATTGATATAGTACAGGCTGAAGTCAAAGGTTCTTGTGACAAATTCATTTAATTTGCTCTTTTGGTATGTCTACCAACTCCTGCTGTCAGAGAAGATACACTATCATGGTGGATTTTAAAGCTGTTCTTTTAATCAAAGGTGCGATGTAAGGCAAGAGGTTTGCCATTTACAAGCTTCAAGTTTTTTGCCCTTTTCTTGGCCACCAAGTAAAAGAGTGGTGCAGGATGTGAAAAAGTACACTGATCTCCACTGGATTTAATGAGTATAGTTTTAAAACTAATTTTATACAAATTTATCACTCATTTCATTTTTTGATATGTGAGTGGAATTATGTATCCAACAAGAGATATGCAAAACCCTCAAAAGCTGCCAAAGAATACAAGTTATACAAGCAGGCATGTCACAGGCTGACTTAGTGACTCAAATCTTGGCAGCTGCCCTATAAACAAAGCTACTGAATTGGTTAGAATCTGTCTAATCATAGAACTTTTTAGTAGCTCACTTTCAAATATATTCTTTAAAGAATTACTAGAGAGTGAAAATTTGATTAAAATGCATGAGCTACTAATGAGTTGAAAAATTCGGTCTTAGAAATCCAATCATAATACTTGTATTTCAGTCTCTGGGTTTTAATCAGACATGAATAACTGCTAAACCTAAAGCAAAGATGTGCAAATCAAAATGCATTCTCTTTCTGTATTACTGTAATTTACATTTCTGCTTTGGGAGTCAGAGTGCTGCTCCTGTGCCAAACACTGCTGTCAGAGCTTCTGATCACCTACAAAACTGACTTTGAATATCAGGCAAATAGGATCCAGCAGTCTAATTAGAGGCCTGTTCATACATTCTGAGCGCTTCAAATACACAAAACCTACCAGAATACAAGGAAGAAAAAAGTAAAGTAACTAGAAACCAGTAAATATGATTTTGCAGGTCAGATCTTTTCTCAGAGCTGTAATATTATAGAGGTAGCCTAGCTCTAAGACGGGGTAGCCATGATGCTTCTTAGCAGTTATTTGGCTGTTTATAGAAGTGAAAAATGTATTCATACTCCAATAGCAATGAGTGTTAAGCATTAATATTTGTTGAGAACACTTTTGATAGCATAAAATTATATGATTAATTGATAGCAAGCCCCTTACGAAAAATCCCAGTAAATGAAAATTTTGAATGTTTGCAATACTATAATGCTACAGTCTTTAGAGGTATTATTTTTGCTGATCTGCACCTGTGACTGTAAAATCTAATCTTGTGATAGCTCTTTCTCATTTCATTTCTGCTGGAATGTTGTGCTTTGACTTTCAGAACTGAGAACTTTATCACCTCTGCTCAGAGAGGAGTGAAAGAGTATTTATGGTGAGTTTGGTTTGACATTTCCATTTCATTTAGAAATTGAATGAGAACTCAGTTAATGAAAATTTCCAACTACTATTAGCAACGCTCCAGTTTGTCACATGGAGCAGCATTTACTGTTAGTGAGTGCCCAAGTCCACATAAGATAACAATTTCTTATGCATTTTCTTCTGAATTTTGTAGCTGAGAAGCTGCGACCCAATACATCTGGAGATGAACTTTAGTTTTTTAGGATAGGCCCAAAATGACTTTTAACTGAATGTTTCTTTGAATATCCAGAAATTAAGAGAAGTTGTAGGCAAAGAGCTCACAAACTAAGACAGCTAATTCAGCCCACTTTTATCCAGAAGGCAGAGAGCAATGTCATGCTGGAGGGAGATGTTGGAGGGAGGCAGAAAATTCCAAGTCATTTCTTTGAGGGATTCTTACATAGTTCTCACCTTCCCTGAGTACAAGTGATGTCCAAAATTCTTAGTCTTCACAGGAAGATTTGACATGCCTTCAGGACCTATATGCTGTTAATATTTCACTGGTATATGTTATCTCTTTATTTTTTTTCTATAGACCTTAACACAGATTCAGCAGACTTGGAGACTGGGTCTAGTTTCACTGAAGCTGATGACATCTACGCTTTTCCCTGAAGGTTAGCATGCGTTTTCAAATACTGCTTTGCATGCAGATGTTTCCATAAAATCATGAATGTTTCAGTGATAAAGTTGCATTTAATTTGAGGACAAAGATGTTTTATTGTCAATGCAGCATCAAGGCTTGAAATTTACAGAAATGAAATTACTATGATTGCTTTTCAAACTATTGCTAATTGAAAATGCCAGTAACAAAGTCTAAGATGGTTTTCGTCTCTATATTTTCTAAACAGACCCCACAGATCTTTGCTGGCACCCTGTAGTATTTTAATTTATGCTACCCATGTGGTTTCATATCAAATGATTTAGAGAAACTCTAATTTTGAATTTAATTTCAATGTGTAGAGTGATTACTGAACCATTTTTCTTCCTTAAACTGTATAAATTATTATTTTTCGAACAGTATGGTATGATAAAAAACTGAGAGAAAATTAGTGGTCAACAGCAACCTTACTATTCATACCAATTTTTATACAGACTCTGTTGTTCATGGAAATGAACCTTACTTTTTCAGCCACAGAGTTTGCACCATATAGGTGTCATAGAAAAATATCTGTGCTGCAAGATATAATACTTTCTTCAGTTGAGTTGAGTAGCACAAAATTTGTACTTTATGGAAACATTTTGTTCTATGCTTGGGAGGGGTTTTTTTGTGTGTGAGTTTTTTGGATTTGCTTTTTTTTGTTTGTGTTTGGTTTTGTTTTTGTTTTTAATAGTTGGCATATTAGGCATAATGGGGAATGGCAATGAATAATGAGGCTACTCAGATGGTATATTTGATGATTTTCCAAGGATCACAGACACAGAGGTGGGCCTCCTTATTATGTTTTTTGTAGCACTTTAAGCAGAACACACTGTTGTATTCAGTAGACAGTTCTGTTCAAAAAATACAATGGCAGTGTATGTTCTTTTATACTTCTTCCTGTCATTATTATTTGGGTGGGCGGCTTTCAAAGAAAAGTTGGATTTTCTTTGAGTCATTGTTTTGTTTTGTTTTCCCCTTCTACAACTAAAAATTAATAATACTATAAAAAAAAAGTAAATTTGTCCTGCCACAGAAATGGACTAAATGATCTTAAATGTCTTTTCCAACCTAAGTGATTCCATGATTCTAAAGACTGTCATGAAATATTTGAGAAGTGTGCACTATCACAGACATTTCAGTGACTGTGATTATTTAAGATAATACATAAAATAATGTGTAAGAAATTAGATAAGGCAATAGATTTACCTCAGCAGGTGGAATTTTAGGGATAGATAATATGTCAAGGATTATACTTCACTAATGTATGAATGTTTAAATTAAACACTAAATTTAATTTTGATATAGTTCAGAAACTGAGAAGAAAAATCAAATTAGGCTAGGTAAAACTTGCTCAATAAAATCTAGTTTATACAGATTTAAGCATATTCCATGAACTACGTACACCAGATTTGGGAGACAAACTGAGAAATAATAGTTCATAACTTTTGTAAAAGTTACAATCTTCAGGCATGTGCATAGATAGTGAATGTTGCTCTAGAACAAACAACAATTTCTATTGCATGTGTAGTCTGTGAGTGTGTAGATATATAGAATCATAGAATCATAGAATCGATTGGGTTGGAAAAGACCTCCGAGACCATCAAGTCCAACCCTTGGTCCAACTCTAGTCCATTTACTAGATCATGGCACCCAGCGCCACGTCCAATCTGTGTTTAAAAATCTCTAGGGATGGTGAATCCACCACCTCTCTGGGCAGCCCATTCCAATGCCTGATTACTCTCTCTGTAAAGAATTTTTTTCTGATATCCAACTTAAATTTCCCCTGGTGGAGCTTAAGCCCGTGCCCCCTTGTCCTATTGCTGAGTGCCTGGGAGAAGAGACCTACCCCCACCCGGCTATAACTTCCCTTCAGGTAGTTATAAACAGTGATGAGGTCACTTCTGAGCCTCCTCTTCTCCAGGCTAAACAACCCCAGCTCCCTCAGCCTCTCCCCATAGGACTTATGCTCCAGTCCCTTCACCAGCCTTGTTGCTCTTCTCTGGATCCGCTCCAGCACCTCAATATCCTTTCTGAACTGAGGGGCCCAGAACTGAACACAGTACTCAAGGTGTGGCCTCACCAATGCAGAGTACAGGGGAAGGATCACTTCCCTGGTCCTGCTGGTCACGCTATTTTTGATACAGGACAGGATCCCATTGGCCTTCTTGGCCACCTGGGCACACTGTTGGCTCATGTTGAGCTTCCTGTCAATTAGTACCCCAAGGTCCCTTTCTGCCTGGCTGCTCTCCAGCCACTCTGTGCCCAGCCTGTAGCGCTGCAGGGGGTTGTTGTGGCCAAAGTGCAGGACCCGGCACTTGGCCTTGTTGAACTTCATCCCATTGGAATCAGCCCATCTCTCAAGTCTATCCAGATCCCTCTTCAGAGCCCTCCTATGGCTACATATACGTGAAGATATGTGTGTGTATATATGTATATGTAAAAAATTGCTATCTGCATTTTCTCTAGCCTTGCATTAATATATAACAAGCACAGTAACTCTCTTAAATCAAACCAACAACAATACTGACAGTTGTCAGCTAATTTGTGAGCATTGCTGAGGGCAGTGTACTTAAACAGATTTACAAATGCAGAGATGGATAAAAGCTCCATAAAAGAACACTATATCTGTTTGAAGTAAAATTGCCAGAAGGATTTTGTACAAGGAAGTTGATTCATTTTTGTAAGAACCATTCCAGAATAAGTAGCAGAGAATTCAGTATTCTCTCCCCATCTCTGGGTCTTTTTCGAGAACTTCACTGTTCATACATATTTGAAAGTAACTGTTTGTAGTGTTAATTGCAGAAATAAATCTTCAAGGTCAAATGCTGTACAACATTTTGAAGTGTTAGTCATTTATGTAAATAAGAATGGCTAGATGAGCTAAAATAGAACTATTTTTTTCTGAGGATTTTTACATTCCTTTGTTCCAAAAATATCTGTACTTCCTCTGATCTTCTGTGGGTTTTGTTTGCAACTGTGGGAAAGTGCACTGAAAGTTGTCTTTGTTTTTTTGTTGTTGTTGTTTGTTTGTTTGAGCACGAGCAGAAGTGTGCTTATTCTCACGTTCTATAGTAAAGAGTTCAAAACAGTGTAACTGAGAGCCTGATTTCCTATTCTTCTTTCTTTACTTTCTCAAGGTTGTGACTGCTGAGGGAAGGTCTCTTAGCTAAGAGAAAATGCTGCTGAGATACCTTGAGCCATTTCTGTGGCATGAAGCATCATGGGAACTAATAAACTGATTTTAGAATTTGTCTGAAATTAGTGAAATAAGAGATGTCTTAAGTAAATATGTCCTCAGTGATTGATGAAGAGGCACAGCTTTGTTTTGGTGTAGATGGAGTGTAGTTCACTGCTGAAATGCTTGTGTTTAAGGTAGGCCAAGGGAAAAAAACAGAGTCGTCAGGGTGACAATAAGGGAATAGATAGATCTTTTACACCCTTCTTAAATGTCAGTACAGCAAATCTCTGCTTCATAAGGCTAAATCTAGAGCCTTCAGTTATCCAGAACTCCTGGACCAGATGTCAGACCAACCACCAGATGATCATCATCCTGTCCTGTATAGCCTCTCTTCAGTGTCAAAGTAGAAAGGCTAGGAACCCTCTGATGAAAGTGAAAGCTGGAAAAGTTCATTTCTTGTAGCAAGAAATCAATTCTCCCTCTGCAGAAGTAATAATCTCTGTAAGGTTTGCCCAGCAGATGCCAGCACTGAATTAGCACAGAGCTTGTATAAAATTAAAGGAGCTGGATATATAACTGTTGCAAATGCTTCACTGCTGAGTGACTGCTTGAAACAGATTTTTTTTCATTAAAATTAATTTTTACTGTGAAAATCCTGATTTTATCCTCTGAATCCCTGAGAATAGTCTGTTAGTCTGACTCTATACTGTCAGCAAAGATTAAGTTTTAAATTTGGGCTACAGTTCATAGTAATGATTTTCCACTTAAATAATAAGGTTAAATTACTTATTTTAAAGATGTCTTGGGTTTATCTTCTTTGCATCTTATATATTTTACCTGATCTGTTCTCTTCCTCTTTACTGTCCCATTCAGAGTAAGTGCATAACTCTTGTTGTTTACTGTCCCTCTAAGTTTGAATTTAAAATTTGACCTGACATTAGGCTGTGCTTTTCTGTACTTGAGAGGAAAAGAAAATCTAAGTCATATGGTACTATCCTTCACTTTCATTGAACCATCTGGATTCCTGGAGGTAAAAACTGTCAGCATCTCTTGACACAAAGCAAATAGACTTAGCTGAAAGGGAAGTTCAGGCTGGAGCATCATCATGTAGAAAATTTAGACCAGTTCAACACTGGAGGAAGGAAATCATTATCTGTCAGAAGAGCCCCATCCTGCCTGTGAGCCATTGAATTAGATACCTAATGCTGTTGCTTTAAAGATTAGTCTCATATTCAAGATTTCAGTTTAACCAGATTTTAGTTTTATTAAATTTTATTTTATGTTCCAAACAAGAGGAAAGGGTCTATTCTCTCATATCAGGACTTCCTTAATTAAAGGAAACTTTGAGAAGAACTTGTTACTCCATGGATCACTCCCTCAACAATAAAATTAATACACATATGATTTTATGATACTCATAATACAAATTAATTCTGGATCCTTCTGAACTGTACATAATGTAGTGTGTTATCTACAAAATTATGTTGATGACTGTATTTATGTAGCTTCTAAGTGCCTTGATTTCAGGAAATAATAGAAATAAAGTAACACTATCATGTAACAAAGCATTTGAAATGCCTTATGATTTGGGTTTCGTGTAGGATCATAATCACCGAAAAGACAGAGTTCACTAATAATCCTTTATCCTTAAAATATCCTAGTTGAAATTGTAAGGACCCACTCAAAAGTAAACTCATGTCACATGGGACTGAAAGTTCATTCCAAATAGTGATCATTATATGAGTCTAGATTATTACTTGCTATTTTATGTTCTTGGCAATTATTGTATCTCATTTAAAATATTTGTTTTTCCTTTTGGCTGAGTTTCCCTACAAAACTGGAACAGTTGTTTTAAAAATTATGGTCTCCCAGGCAAAATAAATTAAGTCTTGGAATTATGTCAAGGCTTTTAACTGAAGTTTAAAAACAATCTTTGTGCAAAAATGAAACTCACTTTCTTCCTTTAAATCATCTTTCTACCTACTGCTTCTCTGAGTGTTTCTCTCTGTAAAGCAAACATATGCTCTTTCTCTTTCTTACTGGAAGACTTCCAATGGTTGGGAGGAAGTCTTACAGGAAACCCTTCCAAAACATATGTAGGACTTGTTCTTCCTGTGCAGATAAAACCCTGAGATGTGTTTAAATGCAGACTAACTGAAACTGGAAAGCTGTTATATTTGGTTTAGGGCACTTTTTAATTAAAAGGTAGAAATTTGATGGCTATTTTTCCCATTGTAACTTGCATCAAGGATTTTGCTTCATAATAAATGTTTCTTCCACTGAGTTCCAGATGTGCTAATATTTTGAGATTTATTTTACTTTACATGTTTATTTGATCAAATGAGCATGTATTGGATTCTAAGACTTCCTTATCAGATTATCATAAGGAAATCAGTGCAGCATGTGCTTTTCATGAAATTTTCTGTATGGCTTTGATTTGAAAACATCTGTCTTTTGAGTTACAAAACTAATCCCGAAGAAAAGACCCGTATGTAAAAGAAAGATGTGACTTAAATTCTTTCTCAGATACAGGCTTAGGTTTTCCAGGTGTCTTGGGAGTTTAATTGTATATTTTATGAATCTAATTTTTTCTTGTGTGACTATTGATATACCACATAAATGGAATCTACTTTTAGCATACTGCCAATTCAGAGGATTAGAATTTTGTACAACTGCATTATCACAAGTTAATTGTGCAATACCTAAACTGATTAGCTCTAATTAACTTTACATTTATTTATGTCTTTTCTTCTTCCAGGAAGCATACATTGGACTTCTGTCTTTTTATTACTAACATTCTTAAATTATATATTCTTTCACTGATCCCTTGGGAAAGCTAACCCACCCTTTTAAACAGATATTTCTTTTGGGAGAGCAAGGAGTAGAGATGAACAAAAGCAGTCAAGACAGAAACATATCAACAACAATATTCCCATCATTTTTTGAAGTGTATTACTAAGAGAAGCTGCTGAGTTACTATCTTAGTGTAGTGTTTGCTCGTTACATGTTTTGCATGTAGTAGCATTATTATTAAGCCTTCCCTTGTTGATAAACTATACTGAAATATTCCTTAACAAGGAGATGCACAAAGGTAGATGATTATCACCATTAGTACATAACACATGCTGAGTTCAAGTTTACATCACATCTTTTCCACTAGTCTGCTGCACATTAGGAAAAGCTCTGATTTTAATGAGACAAAATTAGAAATGAATGCTGTCAAATCAGATAGAAGTTGTCAGTCCAGAGGGATATACAGGTGCTGCTAGGGATGCTAACGTTGTGGCTAGCATCATGATGAGTAATTCAAAGTGTGTGTGAGTCTGTTTCTTTTCTTCTCCCCACCCCAACTTCCACGAAGGTAAATGCTAGTGTTTCCACTCTTTTAGATACAATGCTGAAAAAAAAAATCTATGAAATTTAAAGTTCAACTCCTAAGAAGGGTAAATGTTAACTTTCCCCAGCTTTCCCAGGAGCTATTAAACCTTCCTATGCTAGAAGACTAATTAAATGACCATGTAAAAAGTTATTTCTGTCAGGCATGTAACCTATGGCATATCTAGGTTTGGTGCAAAAAAGTAGCTGGGGATTGACCTGGATTCAGAAGGTCCAGTAGTGGTCAGGAAGCAAGAAGCTAAATTTTTATTTTCATTGCCTCTATATGACATGATACATCTGAGAATATGTATTGTGAAACCAAAATGGACATGCGTAAAACATGAAAGAAACCAGACTATTCAGGATTCAAGTAAAATTTTAATCAAACAAGCCAGAAATTAGATTTAAAGGTTTAGAAAATAACATTTAATGAGTAAGCAGACATTTCAATCAATGCCAAAGTATTTGTCCTTGTATGTACAGAGAAAAATTATATATATATATATTTATAAAAGAAAACAAAATATTTCTGAACTATTTTATAAATAAAATCCAAAACCATAAAAATCTGTACGTTTTTAATATGATATGCAACATACTCAGTTACATATATATATATATATATATATATATATATATATATATATATATATATAAGGAATGTGAATTTTTGCCTCTTGTCTTATTTAACATTTCATAACAAAAATTAAATTCTTAAGTCCTTATGGAGTTTGTGGTCTAGATTCCTGAACTGAATTCCTGGTCTGAAGGATTCAAGAGGTAAGTAGGCACAACACTGAAAAGAATTTTAACAAAGTAAGTCAGTAAGTCAGATCCACCAAAATGTGCTTGGATTATGTAGATCAGAACTACCAGAATGAAAAAAAGTGGCCCCTTTGCCTAAACAATAATAAAAGTCTTCAGAGCAGTATGTTTATCCTACTAAACAAATACTCTTATTAGTGTTTATAGAATCAGGATAGGGTGGTAACATCTTCCCACACTAGATTTTCTTGCCCATTTCTTTGTTATTAGGATGCAAATGATTGGACACTGTCACTGCTCTAGGTACAACACTAACCTTTTCTCTCAAAATTACTGTTATTAAAACTTTGTATATTAAAGAAAAGCCAAGAGTACTTAGGACAAAACTACTTTTTATCTCTTTGATGATGTAAAGGGTGTTTGGCCATATTGCTGAAAATGAATCCCTTGGGATGCTGTTATCTTCATAACTTCTCCATTTAGAGTATCATCTTCAATTATTGTTATCAGTCCTTCCGCAATTATTGATGGGCTGAAAGAAAAAAATTATTTCAGAGTCATGATATAATAGAACATGTGAAAAGGACAAGTAAAGAAACTTAATATAAATCTATTTATCCTGAAAATGAGACAAATTGGTGCTTGAAAAAATTTATTTTCAAGAAAAGCAGAGGTGGTGTGAGTATTTTGCGAGAGATATTTATTCTCCTTACACAATCCTCTGCAGCTCTGCTGTTGATTTATCCTGTTTCTGTAGCAGGACCGACATAAAAATTAGCATGAGGATAATTTCACTTGCAGTTTGCTGTGGTCAATAGGTGCAATATATTTTACATATGGAAAAGTATGTGTGAAACAAAACAGTCAGACCATTTTCTTTGTGCAGAAGCATCTGAGCAGGCAACTGTTAGAAACTAAGAAAGTGTTAAAAAAATAACACTTTATGTGTTTCTTGTTCTCACAGGCTGTCTGACATTTCTGCTTTTGGCGTTTGTTGGCAATACTGTAATGGGCCAGACAACTTCTTGATCTGATGCATAATGGCTGCTATGGGCTCTTAGGAACTTTGTCCATTTTTTTCAGTTCTTGGTCTGATTTCTGTCTTGGTTTACTGGTAAATTTTTTGAAAATTCAGTGAAAATTATATACCTTGTATCTCACAACAAGTTTGATTAAACAAATTTATGAGGGAACACCAAGATCCATTAAAAACTAAACACACTATAGTTAACAGGATTTTTTTTCTGGGAATTGGGAATGCATATAAGGATATATTAATGTGCAGGTTGTGCTGTTAAAATAGTCTTAGATATCTGCCTTTTTTTTTCTCTCTGTTTATAGGATAACACATTTGATAGACTTTTATCTGAGGCAGCATTTCCCTTTTATTTTAATTTTGCTATTATTAAAAGCGCTATTGTATGTCTTTGTTCTTCATGAAAAAGGGCAAAACCCCGCTATATCTGACTTTACTTACTCCATCACACCATAGAACTGCATCATATTTTTTATCTCATCCTTATATGAATAATATTGTCCCATATTCTCTTCTTTATCTATTGACTGAAGAATTGGTGTGTTGACAAATCCTGGACAAATTGTATTGAGTCTCACACCGTAGTTTTCCATATTAGCAGCTAACTAGAAAAGAGAAAGGGTTAGACGTTTATCATCAACATTTTGAGACAGTATTGTGTAAGTTTTGAGATAATGAGATTTAACACTAAGTACTTTTCAGCCTTTCTAGGTAAGCCCATTTTGTTGCTACTGATTGTTTTGTTTCAACAACTGAGTCTGAAGCACATTTGCTCTAGTAATCATACTAGATTACCAGGAAAAAAAACCAAACCAAAAACATTTGGGTTTTTTTTGAGAACAATTCTACAGGAAATCAACACTCTTATTTTCATGAAGATTTTTTCTATTTTTTTTGTTATTAGTGCTCTTAGCATGTCATTAACAGTATTCTAGGGTGAAGATGTAACTCTTTTAAGCAAAACTAAGAAAAAATATTCCAAATGTATTCTTCTAATCTTATAGGAACTTCTTTGTTTAAAGAAAACTCTGAAATAAAAGAAAATCTCTAAGCTTGTATTAACCTTCTTCACATCAACAGAAATAGGATCTGGTGTCTGCGCCTAGAACTGTAATGCTAAACCTTTCTAGTTGCTCTGTTGTCCCTGCCAAGGTATGAATCTATCACTGAGCATTTTCACAGGAAAGTCCCTGGGAACTCCAGGAAAGAGGCATGAGGTTTTTTTCAGGAAGCAGTTCAGGAACATGATGAAAGCAAGAAGCTCAAGTTGTTCTGTGCCCTCAGTCGTGGTTCTACCAAAATGTGTATGTAGCAAAGAAGTCTCATCAGCATCCAGCTGTATGCTGGATGAATTTAGCAAAAGCACAGGACTTATGAACTTTACATGATATATTCAAGAATAACCATAACTGTTTAACACTGCATTCTATTTATTTTCATATTTAACAGGAATCCTTCCAGGCATTATGTAAGTCACATGTCATTTTCATGGTATGGTAGTCTGCCCTTTTGGTCTGGGGAAGAAAAGAAAGTGAAGTCCTAGATATTAGGTATCAGACTAGCCTAACATTAGGCTGTACTGCCTTCCCTGGTAAATACTGTAGTTCACTATGTTTATTATTTTTCTTTTTCCTCAACATTCTCATGTTCCTTAAATACAGCATTTCCTCAAATCTCCTTTTGCAATTAGGTGATGTAATTTATACTTATAATGAGAAAACAAAAGTGCAAGCCTCTGTGTCAGACTCATGATGTGTCTAATGTGGCATATGAAACAGTTACTCATACTGTTCTTCTTAGATTAATCTGAAAAAGAAGTCATTTGTGTGAGGATGGGGGCATAAAATAGGAATAGACTATGCAAAGTCTAGTTCTATGTGAATAATTCTGGAAATCATACTGAAAATTTTATATAAGTAGATTATCTTTAATCTATCAACAGTAATCATGTGTGCTCCCTCCAAGATAGTTTATTATACTGCTTATTCAATTTAACTAGAAAGCTTTGGAGTCAGAGCCTGAAACTTACTACGAGGTCAACTTACATGTCTCACCCTGAATGTGTAATTTTGCATTTTCAGACTATTAAGAGTCAGTAAGAATAAATAATAATGTGCTCAAGTGACTTTTGTACACTTTCGTGCCTATTTATCATTAAAAAATAAGCAAGCAACCTGAGTTACAAATAAAGAAATCAAATGTTATGTGACTGGGACAGGCTTCTGAAAAAAAATTTAAAGCTTGAATTAGAATTTGGATTTTGTACTCCTCCGACTGTCCTTAATTTACTTTACACCATCTTTCTTCCATGCTCCCAGAACCTCAAATTGGTCATAAACACACAGATGCTGGACTTATTCCATGTCTGGATCCCTTCTGTGAAAGGAGGGAACCTCCACTGCTTCAGACACTTTGTTTCGTTTCAGCAAATTAGTTCCAGTTGTGTGGCTACAGAGAAGGAACATGAAAAGCTTCAGCATGTTCCAAAGGAGCTGCTGATACTCTTCAAAAACACATACTTACTGCTATTGATCGTGTGAATCCAATTACACCATGCTTTGTAGCACAGTACACAGGTTGGAATGCAGCAGGCATGAGTCCTTTAAAATAAAAAGGTAGCTGAACAAAGATGCTGAGCATTCCTATTTATGATTACCTTAAACACACATATAGGTCTATAATGTGAAAAAAAATGTGACATATTTATAGAAATGCAACAAAATAGAGTAATGAAAATTTGTGGATTATATTTTGTAATATGAGTTAGTCTGGGAAAAGATATGAGGCGGATAAAAGGGTCAGAAGAAGTGTAATAAAAAAGCATAACTTTTAAGAGGAAAAGTTGTATCTATGAAGTATGACTTAAAGAGACAATAGGATGCAGAAGAAAACACGAATGAGATTTTTGAGTGGTCTTCTATGAATTAGTAAAGTATTTAAGTATATAAAAGATGTCAAGTATTTTAGATGAAGTATGACTCAAAAGAGAGAAAAGGATCTGGAAGAAAACACTCATGAACAAGATTTTTGAGCCATCTTCTATGAATTCATGAACTATTTAAAGTATATAAAGGGTGTTAATTTACAGTGAGTTCAGAGAGGAATGTGGGAAAGCAGAAGCAAAATAAAAAAAATTACTGCTAACATTGTGAACCTTGATGGTGAGTGGAGGAGAGCACAAAATTATTATTTATAGTAGAAAAAGAAGAGAGAACAGAGGTTTTGAAGGAAAACTAGGAACTTAGTTCTAGTAAGACTGAGTTTGATGGCAAAAGAAGGCAACCAAGAAAAAATGACAGACCATGAGTGCATATTCATTCCTGCCCATTATGTCAAGAATTTCCACTGTAAAAAATATGTATGCCAGACTTGCATGGGCTCTTTGCTCTGGAAACTGTTTTGTCTGAAGGAAAACACTTTCTAAGACAGCACAACACTCTAATTACAAATCTGCAAGTGTCAAGGTTTTATCTTGGTTTATATGCTAACTTAGGGATCCAGTGAAACCAAGACTGTGTATAGGACTGTTCAATAGTGGTTGTTCTCTTAAACTAATATTTATTTGCTATGATTCTGCTTGAGAACTCACTTTATGAAAATGACTTTTGCATTGTCTCCTGTGGGTTGTGATCACAACACAGGCTTAATATTCTTTTTGGTGACTTTTGATGATCATCACCATTTTTCAAATTGGAAACATTGGAATATTAGGACATTAGAAATATTATGACGCTGCCTTTTGAAAACTCATAAGTAGTTTTACATGCTTTATATATTAAAAAAAACCCAACAACAAATAAAAACCAAAACCCAAACCCAAACCAAAGCAATTAGGCTGCAGCTAACAGAAATAAAATAGAGAAAATCTACAGGGAGACACAGAAGAGAAGTTTAGAGGTAATTTTATTTGTTTTTTAAACACAGTAAGACAAATTACTTTTTACTTGAGAAGGAAGAGAAACAAAGTCAAGAAATAAACAAAGGAAGGGCACAGCTCACGATAATGAAGTGGAATAAAGTTCAAAGATTGACTTAAACGGCAAAGACAGCAGGAGTAACTAAGCAGGAAGGGAACAAATAACATTTTTTTTTGAAAACCAGTTCTTTTCTAATTGAAATTATTATTTTTACTGAAGTGGAGAACGAAGAAAAAATCAGTTGACTCATTTACAGCCAAAGCAGCTAAGACTAGTCCTAGCATCCCTCATACAAAACAGTGACAGCCCTGTAATACTTTTGTTCCTGAGTTTGGTACTTGGAACCACAGTGTGGGCGTTCCAGTTCTTAGCCACCTTCCTGCCCTGGGAAGATCTGTGGTGTGTCCTAGGGACCCTCCTAGCAAATACTTTATGACGAACAACTGTGTAATATTGATCTTGCTCTGCCTAAGTATTTATTCAACCAGTGAGCAAAGATGAGTTCATAATAGTTAGGACATTCACTTGTTAGAAAATCTGGGTTCTATTTGCTGCTCCATGAATGTTTAATTATCTTATGCAAAGCGGAACGGCAGTGAAACAACTGGAGAACATTATGCACAAAATAATGTGGAGAGGAAAGGAGGGGTGTTCATTTGGCGAGTGATGGGGCAGTGTACTTCTGGTAAGTGATGCATGTGGGTTTTAATCTCTCATATCAATAAGAGGCAGCTATGGTTAGATTTTTCTTTCTCTGTATGTTGCTGCATGCCGAATTGCAAATTATTTGGTTTACCAAAACTAGTTCAAGCAGACCAACAGTAATCCTGTGCTCCAGTGTTAACTGCTCTTCCCTTTCAGTCCACTGAACAACTTTGATGAAAACAGAATTAAGCATTTTTCTCCAGTTATGCTTTCCCACAGAACACATGTTGCCCTCAGAGATTTGAACAAGTCTCTTTCTTTGAGTAAGATTTATTAGCCTTTTCAGTTTTTAGTTGGACTTTGGCCATTCTCATTTTCTCCCTGCATATCCTTGTGACATCCCTGCAGTCCTCCTGAGTGCCAAAACAAAGGAGACACAGAAATCCTAGCAACATATCTAAGCTGGGCCATTTCGACAATTTTTTTAATAGTGAATTGTAGTCTCACGGGAAATTTTCTATGTTTTTTAGCCTCATTCCAACCAATTCTGCTCAGCATTCTTTTCACAAAGAGAAGGGACCAGAAGCTCTTTCATGATGCTGAGATGAAGGCTCCAGTTGTACAGCCATTGACATGAATGCTCCCCTGTATCACTCTGACACAGTCCTTACTCAGTGGTATTAACCATATTCTTAGCTTTATACTTGTAATATACATAGGATCAGGTCCTAAGAAAGCCTGTTTGCTGTGATAGGTGCTTTAAGGATTTCTTTGAGCTGAAGCTTTCTATATAAGAGGAGGACAAATCAGCAGCTTGTGGAATCTTGAAGTTGAGTGCACTGATATGGCTGTACAACAGAAAGATGTCCAGATTCGCTACACATTGAATAACCTCTCAAAAAAGTAGCATGATGGCATGCTAGAAATTTCACCATTTTTAAGCCGTCTATGAAAACTGTAAAGGGATTTTTAACAGCTAGAATCCAGACAGATACAAATTCAGGTTTACAGAATACCTTTTTGAATATGAAAACTATCAAAAGTGTGTTCATATACATGAATTTCTTTCTTTCTTTATTTTCAGAGTGTAGAGGTACTAGCCATCACAAGGTAAAAGACAATGTTAAATTTAATCAGGTAAATAATCTCTTAAATTAAATTGTTTCCTATGCTTTGTCTGTTACTTGTAACTATTTCATTAAACAAAATAAAGGTAATGTGTAGCTTCCCACAGAAGAAATTTTTGAACATTTTACTCCTTGAATATGAAAACAAAAACCTACAGTCACTGGAATTTTTTATGGTAACAAGTTAGAAGTAAAATACATCTCTCATTATCTCCGTTTAGCGGCATTACTTCTTACTATGAATACACAAATCCAGCAACAGTCAGATTTATAGCTTTGAGACACAGTTGAGTGCATGCTGCATGTGCTTACATATTTCTCTCCCTCTCTTACTTAGTTCTGTTCTGTGAAGAGACTAAAGAAAGGAAGACTCAGTACTGGAAAGGCAGGGTGGATGCCTTGGCGTTAATCTAGCTGAATGAACACTGTAAGCATCCACTTCATAGGAAGCATTTAAGTTGTTCCGTGGGTGTTTGAAAATGTAAAACTGTAAAACTTTATTCTGTCCCTAGTCCAAATAATTGGCAGAATTCCCATGGAGAAGAACTGGAAACTAATTAATGTGTAAAGCAAATATTATTGAATGTTATGTAAGCACTAAATACAACTCTTCTTGCTGCTCAGCAAGACACAGGAATAGTTGCTGTCTGTGTCTTATAAAGAACTTGCACAGGGGGGATCAAAACCACTTAGCAGTTTAATGATCAACAGAGGCTAGCACTAAAAAAAGAAAACACTTGAAGGGAATGTTAAGCAAGCCAATGGCAGTTTGCCTTTCATATATGGAATAAACTGCAGGACTTAGACCTTCAGACTGGAAAGGAGAATCACAGTCATAAAGCACAAATAGTAGTAAGTAACTAAGCAATAAAAATTAGTATATGTTAGATTTTAAAGTGTGTTTTTTCTTAGGATGTTGGAAACAATTCCTAAATACAAGCCGTATAAAAGAAAACAAAATAAAGAACAGTTTATTTTGACAGATACTCACCATACTACCCACAATGGCACAATGTTAATGTTAAATAAATAAATAAAGGAAAATTTTGATCAAATCATTAAAATGGTGCTTACAAGCTCTTAACAAACAGAACAACAAAGCTACTAGGTCTTAAAAGCAAAATCATTTTGTGTTCATTTTAGACTAATTAGAAAAGGAATCAGACTACTTGCTACCTCTGCCCTTTCTTAAGTACTGCCTGGGCACCAGGGCTCCTGTGTAAATGTTTAATCTTTGACTTGTGTTCATGAACTCTTGTACTGCAACAGCAGTTTCCTTCAGGTTAATTTGATGCCAATACAATGTCTATTCGAACCAACAGAGAGAAACTTACAGGCGTCAGTGGGCAATGTCTTAGGCAGGATTAGAAATACTGAATTCAAAGTACATGGAGACTTCTAATAAATAATCTCTCACCCATACATTTATATATATTAAGTCAGATCCTCAAGATCCATATGCATTATGTTAAAAGGGTGAACTAGACTTTTTATCACAAGAGCTAAGGTTTACAGAAGAACTTAGTACTCAGAACATCCACACCTATCTACAGGAAATGGTGCTGAATTCTGCCTTATAATTAAGCAGCAATAACCCTGACCCATATCATTCAATTTTTATGCCAGTGAATTGAAATACAGTTAAAGCACAGATAAATAGTGAGCAAAGAAAGCACCTGCTTAAATTTGGTGAAATATGAATGTTAATCTTAAGGCTTCTCACGCACAGGGAGATGACATCTGAAAGGACTTGGAACAGAGTAGGTGTGTGACAATCTTCCTTAATAAAGTAGATACAGTCTACTCCTATATATTCCTACAAGTATGTTCCTATGGAATTGAATGGAGGAATTTACCGCATGCTCTTTAAATATGAGACTGACAGGTTAGGAAAATTACTGATGTTTTCTATTGAAGTGTGTTTAAAAAAGCAAATCAAAGTTGGGGTCAAGTGATATACTTCTGTTGCTGTGAGGAAAACCATGTCAAAATAAACAGGGAAGAGCCATAAGAAAAAAGGAAAAATATGACTGATTAGTATAATTCATTTACTTTAGAAAAGTACCAGTAGAAAATGTTTATGCAGAAAATATTCTCACCTGCCAAGGATGAGATATTAATGATTACTCCTCCATTGCCTCCATTTGTGTTTCTCATGTATTCTAGGCCAAGG
The DNA here is from genome assembly GCF_047495875.1 of Pithys albifrons albifrons. Classification (NCBI taxonomy): domain Eukaryota; kingdom Metazoa; phylum Chordata; class Aves; order Passeriformes; family Thamnophilidae; genus Pithys; species Pithys albifrons. The sequence continues at coordinate 38,433,141 of NC_092462.1, forward strand.
TAGGTTCCTCTAATCACAGATGTCTGGTATAGAGGGGAAGGAATTATTGAAGATATTCAAAGATTATTTGAAGCTATTAAAATATCTTACTGAATTATCGATGTTATTCGAAGTATCTTTCTGTTATGCTCCTTCAAACTGAAACTTGCTTTTATTGCGGTGCTTAGAACCTGTATTGCTTTACCAGTGATCCTACTTATACTTCGAAGATTATAAACACAAAAGACACTCCACAGTATAGCAACTTGGTAACTTCAGAAGCAGAACCGCAATAAATAGAAGTAACAGCAGTTTACTTATTTTTCTTAATATCAATAATCAAACTAAAATGTTACAATGTGAAATAAGAGCTGTAAAGAGAATGAAGTAAGTCAATTATAGGTGAAACACACATCTTATCTAAAAATATAAGTGATAGATGACCTGATCTAAATCCCATAATTTTTGTTGAGACACACTGTTCTACATTATAAAAAATGTACAGACTGTATCTCAAAATAGCATTCGCACTTAAAACTGCATTTGGTTCAAGTCACAAAAAATTTACACTTTTTAGGATTAAGACTGTATTTCTGGTCCCAAGATACTAAAAATTTGTATTACTTACTCACTAAATTTACAGGACTTTTACCATTCCTCTCAAATGAAAACTTAGCCCAAACAGGCTAAACAGATAGGGTAAAAAAAAACATTCTAAGAGATGTGAAATGGAGTTAGCATAATATTAGCTGCAGTATGAGATTTTTTTTTTAAGGAGGTACTTTGAGGAAAAAGAAAATTTCTGAAACCTGTATAATCCTGATTCCTTAAAATCTGGTTTTGAACCCTACTGCAGTTAGAAATTCTGCTGGGATTTCTCTTGCTGAACTTTAGATATTTAAACTGAGATGTCCAAAGACACAACAAGCCTGGGGTTATCAGCCTCCTGAATGAAACATGAGAGAGATTTTCTCCTAGAGAGTAAGTGACTTTACCTGAGTGTAAAAGGCAGAGAAAGGCAGCAGACAAGGCTTCTCATGGAAGACAGTAACTTTAGTGAAGTGTTCCAGTGCTACTGCATTAGTGATTCATAATTATTTACCAATCGTTTTAAATCTCCCTGTAATCATTTCACATTTGCTCTACAATTTCTACTCAAAATGGACAAATGTATTGCATCAGTTTTAGTCTTACATAAATAATAGTTCATCTTTGAATTTTATGACTATTTAGTGCTATTTATTGAAACAAATAAATCAAGAAGTTCAAAAGATGAAGTGCACATCATTATTTCACTGAGATTTTTGACCAGAAAAGGCCTGCAGAATTGCGAATGATGGAGACAGAATTTTCCCATATAAAAAAACAGTGACAAATCTGTATGTGCTTCAAACCTAAAGGATGGTGGCTAGGTAAAAGGCAGAGGGGTGGGGAGAGGAAGCTTATAAAATCAGAAATTCAACTGTTTTTTCTGCCATTATCTAAATTTACCAATCAAAACTGCAGTAATTTTTGAGACGGGTATTACATTTCTTTCTTATTAGGTGGTACTTTTAGACATACATGTTACATAACATCAAATGGAACTTCTAATTCAGTTTCAGTTATGCTTCACGCTTGTTGATTTTAACAGGAATCAGATTTGGAAGAATGGATGTCTTGCTTTATTAATATTACTCGTTCACTTTCCAAGTAACATGAAGCTGCCCATTGACAGAGATAAAATAACCTCAGACCTCATGACCAAGTTCACTTTGGCATTTTGATAATGAATCAGCTTTTTTCATTTTATATAATTGCAGCATTTAATGTGATATTTTCACTACTAATATATTTTCATTATACCTATTTCCTTGCATACTGTAAAAAAATCACAAAATATGAATATTTCTAAATTATGAAATAATATTTTAAATTTTTCTTAAAGAAAATATTCCCGTAGAAAGCTTTTTTTTGTTTCTCTCCTGGAATGTTCTGTTTCAGTTAACATGTTTTTAAAAATATTTTGATTAATATCAAAAGGATGTTATTTATTGTTTAAACAGATTTTTCAAGATTTTCTTTAGTACTGTTCAGTCTTGAAATATACCAAACTAAATCTGATTTCTCTTGCATGTCCTGGAAAGTAGCAGAGCCCCTATAAAGGTAATCTAGTACTGTTTAATGTTGATTGCCACATGTAAATTTGATTTATCAAAACCAAATTGTTAATGCCCAGTTGTGTTGCTGTAAGGTGTACTTATCCTGATCATGAACTTACTGGCACCTCAATTCAAAGTAAATTTGGACTTAAGGGTGGGTGGTGTTTTTTAATATATACATATGATGGGCTGTACAGGAAAAAAAAGGGGTTGTACAAAGATATTTTAGAAAGAAAGGGGTTAATGCTCTCTGTGGAGAGCAGGTGCAGGTCCTGTCATCCCCTGGAGCAGTGTCTCAGCCTGATAAGCAGAAAAAAAAGAATTCCACTTAGGATGATTAAAGAAAATAAATCAGTTGAAGAAGAAAGTAGCTTGGGGCTCCTTAAGGATTTTCCTATTCCTTGAACCTTATACAAAGAGATAATAGAGCTAGATGAGTCCTTGTCCAAATCAAAATTATAAAGCTAGAAAAAAAGTGGATTGTTTGACTCTCCTATAAAAATTACTGAATTGTTCTTTTTTTCTCTCTAGAATCCATTAACTTAGTATTTCTTCAAGTGGTTCTCCTTTACATAAAGGTTATTGCCCCTTACACCTGCTAAATCCTTGTAATCCTCACCTGTAATCCTTACAAAAAACTCATTGAGTGTGGCTGATTTTGGGTAAAATTGGCTATTTATGATGTTTGGCCTGATAAAATAAAGAATTATTATGTTCTGCAGATAAACTCTGAACCCCGTATCCAGGGTGAGAAGAACCTACTTGTCTGCACACTAAGCAGATGGAACTTTAAATGAAAAGTACTGTGTGACAAATTTCCCATTCTCTTGCCAGAATCCACATCTCTCCAGGAGAGAAAATCCTCTCAGTAGTTCTCCAAGGAAAACAGTGGTGGCTGAACTTACACTATGGGAGTCACACAATGTGCACTTAGCAGTCTTAGTGGCACTTTCCAGTTGAGCCAGTTGATCCAGCTGAGTTCAAAAAGTGAAGCTGGTTCTTCATACCAGAGTGTCAAACACTCAAATGAGGAAGAGGTTTCACAAAGAAAAACAGTGTTTAGACTACTGTTTTCCAAAGAAAAATAACATACTCGATTTTGTTTTGTTATAAAATCCTTCTCCACAAGTGCATAAATTGCAGCCTCAGACTTTGGATTCCTAATTGTTGACATCAGAATACTTAGTCTGAATTCTAGACATAAGATCATCATCTGTTACTTTCCTATACTGTGAAATACACAACAGAAGGTAAGACAGGGAAAGAATTATGTGTTTTCTGCACAGGTTTCTGGTTTTGGGATATTATAAAAAAATGTCTGTAATTTCCTTTCCATAAACTGAAAGAAACTAAAGGTCTCCTCAGATTGTGTAGTTCTCTTATTGTACTTTACAAATTAATACTTTAATCCCATGCTCTTAACCAACAATAACTCATAGACTGTCTGTTGCAAATAGAAATTCTGGGAAAGTTAAATTTTAAACTACCTAATTAAAAAAAGTGGTCTGATTGGTTTCAGATGAAAATATGCCGGGAGGTTTTGTACAGGAAAGCAATTTAGAGCAAAAATTTTTACAGTTCCTTTGTTTATAACTGCATTTAGCTGAATGAATGTTGTTCAGACACATGTCAAGAACAAAGAGTATTAAAGTAGTCAGGTATGTAATCAAATGTAAGTAAATCAAAAATTGAGACAGTTGATCGTCACCCAGATCTTTTGAGCCTGGCCATGGAAAACTAGTATCATTAAAATCAGAAAATAATTTAAATTACTGTCCTTCTACCTGTTGAAAACCATGTGATCTTAGAAATACTGCTGTTTGTTTTCTGACCAATATACAGTGTTTTCCTATAGCACATAATGAAAATGGGCCATCAAGGTGCACTGGAGGTCTGAGTGTGCTCCCAAGAGAGGCAGTTTTACTCTTCAAGTGTCAGTAGAAAATTTAGGATTCTTTCCAATAAATTTATAATGTCAGTGTGGGAGTATCTCCTAGCATTAATTTTCATAAATTACAGATTTAAGTTAGAGATCAGACCCTCTGAAGCACCATATAGTAATAAACCCAAAATAATATTGACAGCATAGTAAAGGTTGTAAAATAGTTGTGCAAATACTCAAAACATTTTCAGTTGCTTTTGTGAGTATCATAATCAGTAACTTATTGATTTTTAAATGGAAATTTAGGTATCAGTGTCGAAATTAGAAGTAAAACTTACAAAATATTTGATTCTTGACATTTCTGTGTATTCCATGGTTGTATAGTTTTAATTGTATCAGTCACACTGAGCCTCACCTAAAATCCACTGTGCAGGCTGGAAGGGCACACCCACGTGGGGAGACAGCCCTTCCCAAATCTTCGTTCGCGAATCCGAGCCATACATTTATAAAAGAAACCATATATTGATACTCTGATTCTAATTAGACTCCAAGTCTTCAATAGAGCACTAATGCATTTTTTTCTGCCTTTGGGAACCAATGACAGCCACTGTGTATAAAGTTCTTGTATTACAACATTGTCCTTACTCAGTTTTCATACTTTGTGTTTAAAAAAAAAAAAAAGTTCTTCAGTGATGGTGCCCAGAACATGATTAATCATCATCTTTTTCAAGAGACAATTGCTTTGAAGGTAACTTTGTACGCAAAGCTTTCTTCTAGTGTTTTAAGGAAGGTGTTCCAATTGTCATAGTTTCTCATGCCCATTTAGTAAGGTTTTCCCTTCCACCTCTTGTCTGATACTTCTGCTGTCTCCTTATGCATGCTAGTGTTTCATACTGAGAAAATATATTAGCACGTCCAGTGTTGAAGATGAGTACTATACTGCTTCAGAGTGGTAGTAATATAAATTCCTTGAAGATAAAAGAGGGTAATCTGTCCTAACTTTTTATGTAGGTTCCTGAGATAACACAGTTCAGTGTTAGGGATACTGAACAAAAATGAAAGAGTCATTGACTTGTGGTTTCATAAGGCAGGTTAGCACAGAGCTGGAATTTGACCCAAGATCATTTGCCTTTCATACTGTGATGTTGTAAATTGATGGCTATCTATAAGGAAACATTTAAAGTACCTTGGTAACTGGGTAAGACAAAGTTCAAAAGTCTGAAACTAAGTGCTGCTAGTGGTATCCATGGAAAATTATAGCATTTTGCTGTTGGGCAGGAAAGTGGGGCTGATTTTTTTTTTTTCTTTAATGTATATTTTCCAAGAAGTAGACAAGTTGTAGCAAGCATGCAAGTCCCTTGGCATTCCGATGTAGAGGTTAGTTTAATTGCTATATGAAATTAAATCGAAGGCTCTCGAGTTTGACTTTACAGCTCAAACTGTGGAAAACAAGAAGTCTAGAGAGCGAGAGGCAAAAAGGAAAAAGGAATGTGCAGTAGGATTTGGTCATTTGCTACAAATCAACAGCTTTTTTTACAAGGTTGAACTGAAAACACTGTGTTTTGGGTTTTTTATGGTTCAGTTTTCATTACTTCCCCCCTTCTCACTCCACACATGTCCATTCCTGAAGGACATAGGAATAGTATTGCATTTTGAATAGCTGGGTTTAAGTTCTTAATTTAAAGAAATTTGCTTTTCATTTTACTCCAATTATGGTTGCTATAAATATGCATTAAAACTGTAAGCTAAAAAGTTCATTGACTTATTGTGCAATTGAGGTGGGTCACTATGTCCTTCCTAGGGCAGTATGAACAACAAAAATAATTATACCTATAGGCTTCTTTATGTACTTAGAGGACTGACCTCTCATGTCACTAATTCCAAAGGAAATGCTTCTTACTTTTTGGCCAAATCTCTCCCTACACACGTCATCCCCTGATATAAAATTATGCTGAAGAATAGGCAACTAACTAGTGCATTTCTAGTTGTCTTAGAAAGCAAGCTTGGCAAACCAGTCATCTATGTCATTTTATCTTCTACAGATGGCACTGTTTTGGTTTGTTTCTCTGTTGGTGGCAATAAGAAATGGTGCTTGCCTTAGCCTGTATTGTGGGATCCAGTGTTTATTTCCAGCTGCTGAATCCAGTTATGTGTCTGGATCACACTATTTTGGGATGTAAATTCAGTCGTTGACATTTCTCTTGATATACTGGGAAAGGCATGCAACGTTTATGGACCACAACAAGGTTGCAGCATACTCCCAAGAGGTCCCTTTTGCAGCATATACAGTGGAACTGCCTTAGATGATGAAGTTTTTGTCCCAAAAATAAATTCAATTAATCACTTCTGACATTTGCTAATTATCCTTGTGGTTTCTGCCACGACATTGAATGGCCTTTTGAGTACCTTACTGATGAGCAAATAAACTGATTCTGCAAGGTTTGCTAGTTCCTAGAACATTTATTTCACCACAAACTATATTGAACAGAGTCACACATAAATATATGATTTTGCATTATATTCTCTTTATTTCTAATCTAAGGATTTTGTAGGCCAAAACTATGAGTTTGGTAGACTTCCTTTCAGTAAAGGACTTTTCTAAATTAATGGAAACTTGCTACATCTGCCATTTATGGAAATAAATTATGCAAACCCATGAAAAATGTAAAAACTTCGAACTGTTGGGTATTTCTACATTTTTCTCAGTAATGAAGGATAAGATGTTAATGCACATGAAGAAATTTTAAATAAGCATTTGAATTCTACTTCTCTCTGGGGAACACTTAAATAATTGGATTCCATATGACTGGGTTTTTTTGATGTGTTCAATTTATGTTCTACAATTAGGCTTACTAGAACGTGTTAAAAAGTGTGAAATCATCACACAAAAAGGAGATAATTGTGATTTTGCTTTCAAATATTTTCAAAGATCTATTTAATTACATTTGGAGAATTGGTTTAAATATAACTACAAAATTAATTTTTTGGTATAATAAAAAAGGTAGTCACAATGTCACATAAAAGTGTTTCTAAACTTTTAATTCAGGTAATATTTAAAATGCAAGAAAATGTGATGCCAGTCCTGTTACATTTAACTGTATACTGCAACCTATGTCAGTTTTCAGAAACGTCTTACATGAACATATAAAAAGGGAACCTGCGTTTCATTCAGGGGGTTGTCTTTAGCATAAAATGTTCTAAGTGCGTTTGTAAAGAGAAGAAATACTGTATTTACAGCAGCCACTGTAATTACAGTGGTTCTAGAAATACGTCATCAACACTAGATAAAATTATTGAAGTTTCTTAGAACACCCAGTTGTATTTAACTAACATATATTTTCAAGGCTCCTAAAGATATGGGCCCTTTTCTTGCTTTATGGATTTGAAGAGAAAAGAAGTTAGATTATGAAATTTTTGGAACCCTTAGGTAAAAGTTCTTATAAAGTTGAATGCAATAAACACTGTTCTGATGCTGGGGGGGCTGTGCTGTAGATAGAACTCTCAGTAAGAATGTATGTGTCATACGTCCCTGTGCTATTCTCTGCATTAGTGTGTGTGTGTCTGATGAACTGTTGAAATTACACTAGCAATATCTGTTTAAGATGGATTTTTTTTGACAATAGTAACATAAGGAAACACTAGTATAGGTATGAGCATTTGGAGTGACTGTTGACCAAGCTGATACAACTTATGTCAATACCATGTATTTTGGAGTTTTGAGGCGACAAACAGATCGCATTGCTAGAATACCTAACTAAAAAAAGTAATAGAAATATTTATAAAGTAATTAAAAGATAGATGTTTTCAACAAAATGGATAAAAATGGTGAAAAACATTTCAACAGAAATATCTTTTTTAGTGGTTGATATTCCTTCTCTCCCCCATCCTCACCTTTATCAAGTTGTTTTTTCTTGCTCTCAGGAAACTGTAATGGACACAAGTAGAAATTGTATTTTATTCCCCTCTTTTTACTTTCACGTTAAATCCCACTTTTTGAACCTGCTTCTTCATTTCTGTTCTTCACATGTTCTTAAAGAGTACTAGCAGAGAACTTCCTCACACTCCTTTAAAAATGCTCCTAAGACGAACCGGTTATGTGAACTGTTTTAACCATAAAGAACACACCCCAGATGTGTTTGTTCTAATTTATCTTGCTCTGCACTTCTCTATTGTTGTACTTTGTACTTTAAACTGGGGCAGGCAATATTTGTAGTTTCAATAGATAAATGATATCACTAAGACAACAACTTGTATGTATGGGGTTTATTTTCAATTTTTTAAACAAAAAATATTTGTACAATGTGTATCACAATGTCTGGCTTTAGTAATTATTCCTGTTTGAAGTAATAATACAAAGAATACTTAAAATATGCTACAACAGAGAAATAGACATTTTAAAAACATGTATTTCAGATATATTTTGCTCCTTTCAATAAGAAGCAAAAAATATTTTATAGAACTAACCAATATAAGATATTACATGCATCAGCTGTTATTCTTCCATTGTTATAATTAAAAAAGTGAAAAGTACAAAGTGTTACATCTTGGCTTATGAAAATTACAGTATAACTAGATAGAAGTGCTCTATGGAAATAAGCTTATTAGTTGACTCTGTGTCAGACAGGGAAAGAATAATCAAATGAAAAGGTAAGTGAAGATATTTGGATCTTAGAGTGTCCTTGATTTAACCCTCATGTTTATTTGATCATTTTAGATGTTCTTTCACTCACCACCATGTATTGATGAATTTTTTAAATACTTTTATGGTGAACTTACCTATACAATAACGTATAAGCTATATAACATTCCCTTGGGGGAAAAAAAACATTGAGGGCAGTAGCTTTATAGTTAGGCATATAAGTTCCTAAGTCTTGGATTTGAGCTTTTGTGGTACTTGAAGTGATTCAAACCTACCCATGGTCTGCTTCTGCTCAATCTTTTTCAATAAGAAAAAAAAATGTAATCCTAGAATTGTTTGGGCTGGAAAAGACCTTTAAGAACATCAAGTCCAACTGATTACCCAGCACTGCCAAGTCCACCACTAAATCATAACCCCAAGCACCATATCTATAAGTCTTTTAAATACCTCCAGAGATGGTGACTCAACACTTCCCTAGGCAGCTTGTTCTCATCCTTGACAACTCTTTTGCTGAAGAATTTTTATCTAAGATACAGTCTAAACCTCTCCTGGCACAACTTCAGACCACTTCCTCATCCTGTCATTTGTTACCTGGAAGAAGAGGCTGACTTACCTCACTACAACCTCCTTTCAGGTGGTTTAAAAGAGTGATAAGGTCTCCCCTGAGACTCCTTTCCTCCAGGATAAACAGTCCCAGCTCCCTTAGCTGCTCCTCATAAGACCCTTCACCAGCTTAGTTGCCCTTCTCTGGACATGTTCCAGTATCTCAATGTCTTTCTTGTAGTAAGGGGCCCAAACTGAACATGGAATTTGATGTGCAGTCTCACCAGTGTCAAGTACAGACAGACATTCACTGCCCTGGTCCTGCCAGCCACACTATTGTTTGTACAAGCCTTCTTGGCCACCTGGGCACATGTTCAGTTGGCTGTCAATCAACACTCCCAGGTCCTTTTCCACTGGGCTACGTTCCAGGCATTCTTCCCGCAGCCTGTAGTGCTACATGGAACTGTTTTGACCAAAGTGCAAGACTGGGCACTTGGCCTTTTTGAACCTCAGACAACTGGCCTTGGCCCATTGATACAACCTGTCCAGATCCCTCTGCAGAGACCTTCCAGCAGATCAACACTCCCACCCAACTTGGTGTGGTCTGCAAAACAGTAGAAGGAGGTTCTCAATGTCTTCTGGTTGAAGCTCTTAGTATTGAAAAATTAACACTCTAAGTTAGGATATTTACCTGGACAGTAAATATCCTCAAGATCTCCTGATCAGAAGTGCCCTGAAGTTTTTGAGATAAATTTAAAGGTGAGTCACAGTCAAATATGTTTCTCACATGAACTTCAGTTTTTCCAGTGATGCCTAACTATCTGTGGTTGAGATATGACAGCTGGATGGATGCCTACAGCAACTTATGTCCTGTGTTAAAAGCAGGCACAAAAATAGAGGGTAATAAATCCTCTAGAACACAGATGACATCTTCTTTCAATTCAAGGGATCAGTATTAATAGATTCTGGTAGTTGCATATCACTGAGGATGACAAACTACTGTTACTTCACAATATGAAGTTTCCTAATGTTTAATTTTTCAGAACACTGTAGAAATTAAAGAAAGAGGAAGAAATATACATACTTAAATCTTGAACAATATGTAAAGAATAGACAGATATAAAAGGTCAAGAGAAAGGTGTTATGAATCCTAATTTTTTTCCAAATATCTATTTTGACATTAATTTTTCTGTAACCTGTCTCATATACAGCTTGCATTACTTGTCCAGGAGTTATTTTGTTAGTTTGTTTTCATGGGAACATTAGGATTCAAAGACAGGTACCTTTGTCCTTAAAATCTCTGACAAAACCAAACAATTTTCTTATTCTGAGCATTCTTGTAGCATGACAAATTTCATATGAGAAAAACTCCACACTTCACCCTTCAAAGGTTCCTTTTTCTACTTTCTTTGCAGTAAGTATGATCATGGGGTGAGTTTTTGAATAACCATTGAATTAGGACTTCACAGGTGGTAGAATACAAGCTAGTCAGAATTTCTTTAACCTAGAGAGTTGGTCTTTCCTTTGGAGCTTAGATGTCCTAGCAGTGTACTCTAAATTTAAAAAAAAAAAATCAACCAAAAACCAGATATTGTGGTCCTCATATCAAAGAACTGGTACTAGTCTATTTGAAAATGAGTTTTACAGGCTCATTGAATGTATTAAATTTTAGCAAGTAGGTGCTCTTAAGCAGTGTGCTTCTACCAGTGATGATGATGAAATGGACTATGTTAAAAACTCAGATTATATGCTTACTTTGTTGGTGAGGAATATATGGACTCTTGGCTGAACAAGTTTTCTTATAATCCCAGCAAACAGCAACTTATCCTCTAATGCAGGCCAGCTGAGCCTCACAAGTAATTAATATGTTATAAAATGTTCATATAAACAGACTGGCCTACTGTAGATGCAGCGCTACTGCTTTGAGCAGTTATTTGTTACACGTGTTTGGAATTTCATTGGGTTTTATAGAAAGAGAATGTTGTCTGGTAACAGATAGCCTGAGCAGCTTCATGCAGAGCTGTACGTCTTAGACAGACAGTTTAAAGGACCCACCACACACCCTTTCTTGGGTTAGTACATACTGACGGTTGTTGTTTCATTAACTGTGCTTACGAACCTAATAATCAGTGTTTGGTCATATGTCACAGTCTCTACAAGCCAAGGGCTGTTAAATGTATTCAAGCTTTAAATACTGAAACATGAACATGTGAAAGGAGATAATGCTTACCAAGTTAGTCTGTATAGTGCTTTCCCAGTCCTTCTCATTGTTCACTCCAGCGTTGTTAACCAGGATATCCAGCCTTCCAAAATGTTCAATTACTTTTTTGAACGCACCTACGGTAAGATCCAAGAGTGAAATTTCTTAGCACTTGTGGCAAGTAAGATATAAAGATACAATGCATGTATACTAATTAATGCTAATGCTAAATCTAATGCTTTCTTAGTCTACCAAAATGTCTTCGTTGTTTTCTTAACCACTAATGAGCAGCATGCAATTAAATTCTTTATCTAACATGCACTAATATTAGACATTGTCAGGGAACTGAAAGGATTATGGTACCATAGTTGCCTTTTCATTCAGTTTTATGTCTGATAACAGGAGCTAATGAAAGTTCTTCGCACCTATACATTTTGTATTAGATAGAATGTTCGACACCCTATTTCACAAATTAATCATTAATAGCTTGATTTGTAACAGGTTGATTACAGCTAGTGAATTAAAGATTTGACACCATCTATTTTAAATGAAAAATAAGCTTCGTGTTCTGAACAATTTTCTTCATTCAGTCCACGTGTAACGTAAAAACACAATTTCAATTTAGTGAATAATTAATATTTCCACTTCAAATAATTCATCATGATTCTTGTTTAAATGTATCTATTTATGGATAAATTGTTATACATCTTTCTTGTGAGGTAACTTTAATAATGTGTTTAATTCAAATCTTCTTTGTTCTGATGATAAAAATAGTGACCTACTTTCCAAAGAATTTCAAAATAAAGAACTGGGAAACTTCCACAATCATGTTGTGCTCTCCCAGGTGACAATGTTAGAACAGAGATAAAAGATGTGAATGGAAAAAACATGATGATGTCATAGTGAGGAGCAAACTCATCAAGCCTGACTCTGCTTTGACAGGATAGCTGGATGAGATGACTTCCAGATGTTCATTCCAGACTAAGATTTTCCAGGACTAAAGACATTATCTGACATGTACATATACCTTGTTTGTTTTTCCCTCCAAATATTGATCCTTATCACTAAATATTTATTATTACGTAAACCAAGACACCACCACCTCAATATTGTTTTAGAAAACATTTGGTGACTGAAAATCTACAGATTTCAGGTATACTGAAATTGTGTTTGATAGGTCTTAATGAAATAATTTCACTGAAAGGTGATCCCAGGAGCATCTTCAGTCTCTGATCTTTAGTATTTGACTATTCAGGAGGATAGCAGCAGCTTTCAGACATCTACCTATTTTCTCAGCAGTTGCAGAGATTTATAAAACTTTCTGTTTCTATGGCCAGTACTGTTACAGCCTGAATTCTGCAGGCCCATCATATTCTTGTCATCAAAACAAGAGCCAGGCAGCTGATGGAAAAAAAATTTATTTATCCAAATGCCTTTATTGTACAATTTTTTCTAATATTCTTATTCCATACTAGAATATTGTAGTATTACTAAATCCTCAAGTTTTGGCTGTCTGCCTTTTTGGCTTCTCTTATGTTTGTTGCTAATTCATTCTCTGGTTTCTCAACTTAACTCTTTAATCACATCTCATCTTTCCAATCCTGCATCAGCAATGGCAGATGATAACCTCTGACTTTATTACGAGCAGAACTGAGTATTTAACTTAGTTTTGATGAGTAAAATAAATACTATTTTGGTCCTCAACTTTCAAATTTTGGAAGCTGGCTGATTTCCTTTTGAGTCTCCTCTAAATAACATCTTTCATCAACTTAATTCTTAATAGACTCTTTTACCTTCAAAAACCACCATAGATAACAGCAATTTTGCTAATTATTTGTTTATTAGATTCACAGCCTTGACTGGTTGTAGTTTTCTAGTTTACCTATTGAGAAAAGAGCCAAATCCTTTTCAGCTGTTGGCATATCTATGTTAGGAATATTTCTGGTAAAATTTGTCTGTCTACAGTAATTCCATCTATTACCTACCCACAAAAAGAAGAAACTCATGGCAGATCCTTAGTAAAGTTCTCACCCACACATCAGTACAAGCTGACTTGTTTTTCCCTTTCCAAATATGGAACAATTCCTTTACATTGCACACTAGTTAGTGCTTATGAAACCATAAAAATTAAAAGCAGATGATCATATGAAACATTGAGTGAAGAAGAAAAAATTAAGAGGAGGTTCCATTTTAATGGAAAGATAAAAAAAAAACAGTGGAAAGTAAGCACCAACAGGTGTTATATTTGAACTTCCTAAAAAGCCCTGGAAAGCAAAAGTAAATGAATAGTGATTTTGCAAAAGTAATTGATTTTTCAAAAGTAGGACAAACCAGAAGACTTTTGTGGGAGACTATATGAAAGAACCACCAGAGAAAAGAGTACAGGCAAGACTTGAATTTAGATGAAGCAGCTGATTTCCTACCCAGAAGTCTCATGTGCCTACATATACTAGTTCTAATACTGAGACTTGTTTCCTACTGTAAGGGCTAAAGTTAAAAAAAAAGAGGAATTGCACTCATGCACATGAATATGTTACTAAATGTATTTTAGTACCACGTGACCTATAACATAAAGTACAGGACTTGATTCATCCTGAAAAAAATGAAAATAAAGCAGTCAAAAAAAAAAAAAAGACAACAAAGAACACCAAAACCAACCTAGAAATCACAAAAAATTGTAAGGCATATTTGAAAATTTATGGTAAGAAACATACGGCAGGATTAATATGATTATCAGAGAAACATAAACAGCAGCCACTCTTTCGCTTTGTGAGAGCCCATTCTGATCCTACTCTGATTGCTCTTTTACTTTTAATTTGGTTCCATCACCTCCCTCACTGACCCATCCTGCTCACTTCAGCTCCCTGTTGGTCCTGTACTAGCCTGACGTGAAGGAAAGGAGGAATTGTGGGAGAGAAGGCACACTGAGGTAACACCCATACTGTAGCACATGTTATTCCTGCACCTAGGATGCTTTTTCTTGCTCCTAGATTACTCCTCCCACTTGGAGAAACAGTCAATAATCAACCAAGCTGATAAAAAGTGTTTGCTGGTTAAAGCAGATCTCATATTTAAAGTCCAGAATCTCTTACATACAGACAATGTAACGCTATAGAATTAGGCACAATCATGCTGGCTCAGAACAGTGAACAATATTACTGAACTCTGGAATAGCGATAATGTTTTCTAAAAGAGAAATGGATTTGTTCAATGACCACTCTTGAGAAAGTGACCAGTTAAGTGTAATGAACGAAAACAGAACTAGAAGTGTTCACATCTAGCTTTACAGAAATGAATCTGGGGAAAGGGCACTGAAAAAAGGGATGTCAAAATCTGAAATCTGAGTCACTAGCTATGACTGTATCATTTAATAATGAAACTTTGATGAAGTGATGTGTCTTTTATAAAATATTGTGAAGGGTACATCAACGTTACATGATACTCTAAGAACTCAGTAGGGAAAACATGTTTATTCATTAAGCGAAAATCGAAATGCAAATAATTAATGAGAGAAGCTCCTTGCATTCCCTGCATCTGCAAAATGCGTGTGAAGTGTTACCACCCCATAGGTAGCACCATGATATAGCAGAATGCCAGTTTTTGCCAGTTCTGCTTTGAGCTATGGCAGCATGACATGAAAGTAAGTGTGTTGTATGGAAGGAGCACTGCAACCCAGCACAGAATTTATTACTCCTGTGACGACGGAATGTAGCTTGGAATCCGTAATGAAGCCTCATAAAAACCAAGTCTGAGCTTTAAAGTTTATATATATTACTCATAAAATAACAATTATCCTCTGCAGAGACATTCATGCAAGAATATCACACACAAAACTCAATGGAAAGGATTTCTTTGGCTTTTCTTTCCCATGTGCCGGGCAAAAGGGTGAAATAGTGTCAGTAATACTTCACATCTGCACGTTCAGAAACAAATGCTTTGTGAGTCAATGCCAGAAGCGATCGGGAGAAGGCTGTCCTCCAGAACCATTCGCTGGACGCTAACCGGTGCGACAGCCCGGGCTCTCCGCTCTCTGCGCCTTACGCCGGAGCGCAGCGCTGGGTTTCCCTCCTACCTTTCAGCTGCTCCTGATCCGTCACGTCACACTGGATGAACACCGTCCTCTGCGCTTCAAACTGCTCGTCCAGGGCCGCCTTGCTCTCCTGGCCGGCCTCGGAGTTGCGGTCCAGCAGGGCTACCTGCGCGGGGAGGGAGGAAAATTAGTTGCGGGCAGGCGGGCTGATGGACAGACGGACGGGTCCCCCGCCAAGCCTAGCCGAGCCGAGCCCCGGGGCTGCAGCCACCTCGCCCTCGTGGGGTGTCAGCTGGTGGCAGTGGGGAGGGGAGGGGTGAGGACGGCGCGGTTTCCGAGGCTTACCTTGGCGCCCTTGCCCAGCAGCGCCTGTACGAAAGCCTGGCCGATACCCTGCGCCCCGCCGGTGACCAGAGCCACCTTCCCATTGACGTGCATGGCCACAGCACTCCTGCCGCTCACCCCGCGCCCGCCGAGCCGCAGCAACCCAGCGCGGTGTCACCTGCCCGCTTTCCTTCCTCTCTCCTCCTACTCCTGCCGCCGCCGCTGTGGCTCATTCCCCCCCGCTCCCTTCTCGTGTGACCGAGAGCCGCCCGGAGCTGCCTGGGCGGGGGGAGCAGGGGCGGAGCAGGTAATTAAGTCGTTCACCCGACTGTTTGGAGGAACCCCAGAGATCAAGAGGCAGAGAGGAGACGAGACTCATCCCCTCTTCTCACCCACGGGCTTGCCGGAGGCGACTGGCTAGCGGCGTCCCCCGAAAAACGGGTCACAGAGCAGCTACAACTCCGCTCGGCGGAGGAGACCATACGCGTGTGTGTTAAGAGCACTTGAGCCTCCATAAATCGCGTGAGAAGCTGCTACAAGCTTTGATATGGGCTCTTGGCAGCTCTTGAGGCTCTGTGAGTTTTGGTTGGCCCAAGTTGCATGAGCGGCAGGGTGAGGAATTAAGAGTTCAGCCTCGAAAAAAACAAACATAGGGCTCTTTTTTTCCCACTTCAAAACAAGCAACCAGACTTCTCCCTCTTATTCTGCTAGTAAGCAGAATCTATTTGCATGAAAAAGCATCCATTAAATGTTACAGATATTAGACATATGAAAATAAGTGCTTTCTAGAAAATTTCAGCTATATGGATATGTAGCTCATACCTTAAAACATGTTTAACCACTTTTACAGTTTATAAGCCAAATTCCAACGTCTACATTCATGTGAACTGTATGCAACTAAAATATCTCAATACCAATGCATATCACCATACAGTAGAAATAAGAGCAACCGTAGCCATCTAAATATGAAATAAATTTTCTTGTCCAATAGCCTGTTATGCAACTCACAAATGTTATTGCACAGAAAATGCCATGTTGTGGACTGTTGAGTAGGTAGGAAAATTCCACTGTTTCAGACCTAAGCTCCTAAACATGTACATCATGCAAGTATGTGTGTGTATTAACACACACACACACACACACACACTTTTCTTTTGTGTTCTCTGTTTTCTTTTGCCTGGTGTATCAGGTTTAAACTCTTTGCTTGTGCTTTCAAGGCCGTGAAGTACTCTGACTCAGACTTCATCTCTATCATTAATGTCTGTTGTCATTTCTACAGACTTCTCAGCAACAGTGAGAAGTCTTTTTTGCCTTCTCTTTTATCCCAACTGCCTATTTTCAACTAGTCTCCCTTCATCTATGGGATTCCCTTCTTTTGTATTACCTAGAAGAAAGAAATTGCATCCCTCCTAACTCCAGCAAACTGGTACAGAACCATTAAGGTAACCATGTTACCTAATTGAGTAAATTGATTCCATTGAGTAACACAAGATCTTGTTATTATAACCTTTGTCCTTAAAAATGTGAACTAATATAATCCAGCTGCTAAATTGGATCACAGCCATTTAGTTTTCCTAAAGATCATGATTCACAGTACTTCATAAGAGCAGTCAGAGCTGTCCTCTGGGGTTAGTGATTTGTTTGAATATGATACCCGTGTTTCTGGGAGGACTCCAGATTGCTTTAGAGATGTGAAATTTGTGCCACATAAAGTGTCATGCCTAATGATTTCTTTCCCAACCAGCTGAGCCAGCTTCCCTAATTTGTTGATAAGTACAGTGCTAGGTCAAAGTCACATCATGAGAGCTGTATTACCACAGAGGGACCCAACAATAGCATTGCAGTGGAGTCTTTCAACTCAACCCTGCTTGGCCCCCCTTCCTACCCTTCTACACCCCCTATGGCCAAGTCATCTGTCATGGTCTTTATTACCACGATGTAATAATATGTTTTTAAGCAGCTAGGCAAAGGAAAAGATCAATAAACCCCTTTGCATTTCCAAACAGCTGTAGTTGGAATGACCTTTGGCAACTGTTTCCTAAATTGTTGACAATTTGGCATGAATGTTAAGAACAATCTGGACTCTAGAGATGCTGGAATGCTTTAACATCTGAGTGCACACACTGTTTCCATAAAACATAGCTTACAAGTCTGTATCCCAAAGATCAGCTTGGTTGAATATAATCCTGCGTATCATAGATTGGAATTGTTTGGAAGTTTCTACCCTGTTTTTGTTGCTGAACAGATTCTTTCCATTATTCCATTCAGGAATCTATATGACACATCTTTCAAGATGGCAAAAAAGGCTCCATATTGATATCCATAATCTTGGAAAAATATATTTGAAATATGACACAGTGTTCCTGGCTAGAACAGTATGTGACAATTCTGCAAATCTGGGAGGAAGTAATAGAAGGCTGGCTCTGTGATTTTCCTCTGGAGCCAACAGAGATTGCTTGACTGTGAGGGATATGCGTGTATTCCTCATTCAGACTGCACTGGATTTGTTGCCAGCTCACTACAGGTACTCTTAAGAAATTTGTTGCAACATAGTCCTTTACTGCCCCATGTTTATAATATGACCAACTGCATAAAAGATAAAACATTGCCCATAAGAAAAAAGCCCCTTGTAGACATTTCCCTTGTTAGAAATCCAGAGTTAGCATCTCAATCTTCTTAGTCAAACTTGGGGGGAGAGGTAGTTATGAAATATTTTTCCTCTGGGATTCATAAATTGACAGTTTTTGAACTTTCAGTTTTCAAGAAAACTTTCAGAGAAGCATGAGGACTTCCACTTGTCAGTGTTTCAGTGGTCCACCATTTCAGACTACCCATCCTTAAGGAAGAAAAGCACCCAACTTCACATAAAAAGTTGGAAGGGCTGTCACAGCAAGCAATAGCATACTATATAAAGGATCTGTCTTCCTGAATGGCCAGTTTGCAGAAGACTGAGTATATGCTTTGAGTACCTTATTCTGTGTGTAGTGATATACTGATCTAAGCTGATATGCAAATTTAAAGATTTTTTAGATAATTAATGATGTTGCATTACTGCTTGGTAGAGTCAAACCAAATCTTATCATGTTTATGGGGTTTTTTTTCACTGAAATGAAATGTGCACTTGCCTTAAAGGTTTTTTATCCAATACATTAGCTAGACTCAAAAATATCACCAACAACTATTATTGGAAATTATAGGCATGAAAAGATACTGAGTCCATGAATGTTTGATTTGGATGCTTTGAGAGATAAAAAATTCCATACAGGTAATCTGTATTTTCTGTTCAGAGTTAAGAAATAATACTAGTGAATAATGTCTTAGATACTGACACTGTTCAGATTAAATCTTTCACACGCACTCTTGCTAAGGGTGCAATGCCAAATGGTTATTCACATTTGCATGTTATTTGTGTACAGAATGTGATTTCATTTACTGCTTTCTAATAGACCTTTCAGCTAGCAGCATGTCTGGCTTTTTGCTTTCCCTTTGTGTCTATGGTGCTTCCTTTTCCCTCCATTTACTTAGTCTGTGGCTTATGCTGCACCCTTCTTCATGGACCACAATGGCATCGAAGTGGGAAGAGACTCCAGGTAGTTTTAATGTTATTGTAAAGGAAATAGGAATATGTTCTCTCTTAGACATGTGCCACCCTGTTCATTCAAACAGCAAACAATACCTCACTTTTGTTACCATCCCTTCATTCTTTGTAAGGTATTATTGAGGTTACTAAGAAAACTAAGTGATATCATACCTGTGAATGGACTCTTAGGCAATGCATGTAGCAGGGCATACAAACACAGTTAAGCAGCTTGTGCACTTTGGTATATAGCTTAATTCATTTCCCCAGCTTCTACTGAGAAGAACAGGTGCAAAACAAAGATAGAGAAATGCCACAAATGTCCAGTTTTGCACAGGGTAATTAAAAGACAGATTTCAGGTCACATAGTTAATGTGATGTGACCAAACCTTCCTTAATAAGAAAATTAAGTGTTCAGCAAGTATAAAATATTTTTATGTGTATGAGGCTTTTTAATAATGCAATTTTTCTATGATATCTCTATATGTATTAAGTTGAAAGGCATCAATTACTGAATAAGAAGATGAGGTTATGCAGCTATGCTTTATTTCAGATATTATACCGAGCTGTGTATACATAGACATAGTCTGGTTGCTAGAAATATCTAACTAACTCAGAGAGCAAGAAACTGAATTAAAACAGTCTCAGAGATTTGCCAAAATGCATTTTTAAAGCACAACGTCATGTCAGCTCATGGTACGTGAGTGACTGGATTATTTTGCTCATCCAGGAGAACAGAAGTACATGCACAAAAATATAATGTACTTGGGGAAAATGAGCAAAACAGGATATATAATAGTAGACTACAAGAAAATAGTTGTGAAAATTTATTTTTATAGTGCTCTTGCTATAAGTTCAAGATGTCAGGACTTTCATGGTGAGATTTGGACTAATACACTAAAACAGTCCTGTGATTGTCTGTCTTTTCAAAAATATGAAGCTGGATAGGAGAGAGCATAATTTGGGTTAGGTTTTGTTTTTTTTTTTTTTTTTTTTTAAATACAAGAAATAGCAATTGAGGTTAGTAGTATTGTCATAATAGAAATGGCTGTTAATGCATTAGCACTATATGAGAATAAGAAGGCTTTGTTTAGTGGCTTAATGAGGATCATACAGTGAAGGCTAGATCATTTTTCATTTTAAATTAGAGAAGGGAAGTAGCTGATGATGAAAAAGGGAATGAGAAACTTGTACAGTGCAATTTCCTGGTTCTTAAGAATGTCTGAAAAGCATACAGTTTTTGTGAAAAGATTTGTCAGAGCATGTGGGATGATGTTACAGTAAATGAGAGGCAATGACTGGTTTTTAGATTGCCTTCAACTGGCATTAGAGAAGGAATTCTAAGAGAGAGAGAGTTTCCTGTCCATTTGGAAACATCTACTACTACTGAAACAAAAGTTTTGAAATAAAGAAAACAAATATCTAGGGAAAAGGTGAAGAAAATAGCTGCCTCAAAGCTAAGGACAAAATATTTAGAACCTCTGTCTTGGATACCTATTCAAAGAGGCTTTCTAGCTCTCCAGCATGTCTTTCCTTGATCAAATTCCTTCTGTCATGTTCAACATTCATTTGGCTGTATCTTAGGCATAACAATGGTAAAGTATTCAATCCATTGTCCTACATATAGGTCAAATAATTGAGCAACAATAAGCTGCTTGTGTTTCACCATAGATATTTAATGATTTTAATGAAAAAAAAAGGAAAAGCTCAAAGCAATTAAGGTAACACAACATTCAATGGGGATATAAGCATTACTGTTAAAATAACCTCTTTTAGTTACTAGATATGTAGGGGAATTTGGGGTTAATCCCTTGCCTGAGAACCGATACACATTTTAAAAAAAAATATAGTTTGCTGGAAGAATGACAACATGAGCATGAGGCCTTGCTAGGAAGGCAGTTCTACAAGGTGTTAAACTTCTCAAGGCTCAAGCCAGGCTCTAACTGAATAAGGAAAGATTCAGTGTTAAATCATGCCCTGAACTTTCTCTATCTGATATAATTATAGGAGAACCTTTAAAACCCTGTATTTGGCACTGTCTTTAAACACCACAGCAGCATGGCAGCTGGCAGCAAAAATTAAACAAAAATATGTGAACCCCTCCCATGCCTCTTGCAACTTTGGCAACATGCTATATGCAGGACTGACTTTCTATTCTATTAATTTGATTATCAAGCTATCAAGCAGTGCAAATATCTATACATTTGGAAAGGAAATATTGTAGGCTTACACTCAAAATTGTAAAGGGCTTCTTAAAATGCTACTGTGAGCGATTAAAATCAGACCAGCAGCCTAGTAGAGTAACTTGTGTTTCTTAGAACTTCGTAATTTTCTAGTGCAAGTGATTTGTTTATTTCCTTAAAGGATTAAAACCACAGAGATAAAACTAACGGGTTTTGATATTTGTTGAAATGCTGGAGTATTTATTAATTATCTTATTTGATAAATACTACAAATGCACTTTGAGTAATATCCTGTTGAGAAGAGAAAAAAATGGATTTTATTATATTTTAACTTATAAAAATAAGAACATTAAAAAAAGATGAATCTCAGAAAACCTTCATTCCAACTCTGAAAAATAAGGAATTAACAGGGAGCTGCAAATCCAATGAGGCCTTCTTATTCTGTTTTCCAGTTTTATATATGGTCTAGTGGTGATAGTTGTCTTTCAAGCTAGTGTTTTGACTCCCTCCTTGGGTTTTTTTATATACACATAGTCACTGTCTAGGTACATCACTTTCCGGATGTTCTGTTTTAGAAAAAAATCTATCACATGCAGAGGTTTTTTTTTTGAGCTCAGGCAGACTGTTTTATGCTGCAGAGTGATTGTTATTTGGCTGTTTTAGGAAACTTCCACAACTGTCTTTTCTACAAAAACTTGGAAGTGTTACAGAAAACTTGTACTGTGCTACAGGTAAACATCTAGTCAGAAGAATGATATAGTGACAGTAGGAAATTATATGACAAAGTGAACCAAGTTCAAAGAAAAGTATGAAAAAGGAAGCAAAAAACCTGAGTGATGTACTTACTAGGAATTATAGTTGTCAAGTAAAATGAAATTAAGAAATGGGTCAAATGTTAACACCACAGCACTTTTGCTCATAGGAAGTTCATTCTTTTAAATTGTTTTGTTATGCTTAGTGTTATGAAATACATGAAATTGTATCAGAAACTGAGTAACAACAAAAATAGTATAAACCCATGAGAATTAATTTCTTAAGGAAATGTCATTGTTGAAATTAGTTCATGAAAATACAAAGAAAAAAGCATAAATCTTTACTTCAGGCATGGTTAATATAACCTTAGAAGTAGATACTAAAATAATAACATTAAACAAAAAATCTGTAACAATGTAGAGTTCTATGCCAAAGGGAGAACCATAGCTAATACATAAAAATTTAAACCAGTCGCCTGTTTGTGAAGTATTTTAATTAGTAGAAGTTTATAATCAGTCAATGAATATTATTTCTGAGCATTTGAAAGCAGCTGCTGAGTGCTTATGGATGGTATACACAGGTTCCTTTCACAAATTCTTAGCTGTGTGGCCTCCAGAGTAAATAAGTTGCATTTGCTGGTCAATTGAGAATAATATATTGTGGGGTTTCTAGCTGAGATTCTTAGATGAACCTTCACTTAAAAAGGAATATTCAGGGTTTTAAGGAACTCATCTATGCAGCTTGGTAAAAGAAGCATGTTATGCTGGTATACTTACCTTTATTTTTTAATGAATGCAGCTACAACCATCATTCTGTTCATATTAAAAGCTCCAATCAAATATTTAGTACAAATCTATGTGGAGACATTATCTGCACATGCTGAATTAATTTGCTGAGATCTACAAATTAGTTCCTATTCATGTAATAAAGTTTCCTTCATATCACCTTTAGAAAGAAGCTGAAATCCTCAATGTAATTATTAAGGTCTGTTCAAAATTGCCATTATATTCTGGAATATCTGGAAATCTTACTGATAAGTACATTCCTCTAAGACATAATAAATAACTGATATCTCTCTGCCAGTTTATATTGCTGCCACTGGAACAAGTAGACATAAACATCCATTTTCAGAACTGTTGTCTATCTGAAAGCCTTCTTTTACTACAGGAAAAATTATATCTTTGATTATGTTATGAAACTTGAAACCTCATGAGAATTGTGTTGGGATGGTAAATCTATAATGCATCACAAAAATTTTTAGGTAAAGCCACATAAATAAGTCTTCCAAGACATTTCCGAAGTCATTTGGAAACAGAATCCACAGCCACATCAAATATGCTAACATACTTAGGTATTCAAAAGGTCAGCAGTAAATTTAAATGACAACACAGAAAACCTAATAAAAATTATTAGGAAGTAAATGAGGAGCTGGAATTTTATGAGGTCATATTCAGAGGGAGATGGAGTAGAAACAGAAAACTGATATATTATTTTTAATATTATTAGTAACTAGCAGTTACAGTATAGAATTTAAAAAAAACCCTCTCAGCAGTTATTGGATTAATTCTGTCTTGAGGTAATTCAGGCAGAAGCTGGCAGAAAAAGGAGATTAACCTTATGTCATCTCATATATGCACATTCATAAAAATGGCATGAAAAGATTAAGGTTGCATATGTCTATGAACTGGAGACAAAAAATATTTCCAGGAAATATTTAATTTTGCTCATGAACTAAATTACTGCATTTCAAAAACCATTTTCTTAAAATGTAGTGTTTTAAAAATATTTTTAATTTTCACAATTATAGAACTTCATGAAAGAGAACATAAAGTACTTTCTTAGAAATTATTATGAGCACAACTATGAAGAGGGTTGGTAGCAAAACGTAAGAAGCTGTCTTGCCTTTCTCATTAGAATTTGCCCACTTAGAATTCTTCATAATTCTACCATGTCAAAAGTAAAATATTTTCATATCAGATGTTTTCTTCAAATTGGAAAATTGCAGGCAAAGACAAGAACTGAGACTCCCTCATCTGCGTGCCTCATGTGCTTTGGTTGTGTCTTGCAGAGCTACAACTGCAAAAGTACTTTGTTAGTTTTCAAACCAGCGCCCAGCCACAACACCCTCAGGAGGTTATTGTTTTTACCAGGAAAACTGTCTCGCTGACAGTGCTAATGTGTAAAGTGTAAACTGCATGTTAATAGTTGTCTAGTAGATGCATAAAATATTCCAGTCTTGTGATCAGCCCTGTATGCTGTGACGTGAGCAGTGAGTCCAGATACCTATCTGGGCTTTGCGCTTGATACCATGGCAATGTCTGTCTCACTAGATTATGTTGTTGTGCAACTCCTACTTTTCAAAATAATTCCATAGCAAAATAATTGCCTGGTTTGGGCTCTTTTTTTTCCTCTCAGGGAGAGGAGAAGGTTCAAATCTACATTTCTATCTTTTGAGAGGTGTCATTTACCTATGTAAATAGAAGCTGCTTCAGGGTTTAAGTATTTCAGGCACTCGTGTGATACAGGTAAGGAAGAAATTTCAGTAGGCCACATATACAAAGTGAAATATAAAGGCAAAGACACAGCAAATACCTTCTTCTTATTTTTTCCTATTACTGCCTTTGAAAGTATTTAGAAATGTGTACCATGCATTAATTAACAATTTTCTGTTAAGATAGGAAGATGATTTATTGGGATACTTAATTTCACTCCTAAATTTTATAATGCACTACTGTTGATGGAGTCTGTAGAAATGAAACCTACACATGACTACTGAGATACAGCTATAATCCTGAGATTGTGGGCCATTGCTTGTGGGTCACTTCCAACTCAGAATATTTTCTGTAGTCATCTTTTTATGGACCTAGACCTTCCTCCTTATATGACTGAATTTCATTTCTTGGAATGGAGATTGTCAGGACCTTAACATTATACTATTAAATAAAATTTTCAATTTTCTGAAAATTTCTCAGACAAAATTCTGTGAACCATATAAGACCAAAATGGGTCCTGATGACAACCTTAGTATTTTTGTTAATGTGAAGTGAATCAAACTGGATCATTCCACCTTTCTAGTTCCCTATAACACACCATATTTCAAGTCACTATTATCTGTAAGTAGGGATGTTCAGAATTTCAGTATTAAGAAAGTTCAAATTTCTTAAGGAACCATATTTATTTTGACAAGTTTCAGAGAAAAAAACCCCACATTAAAACAAGACCATTCTTGTTTTATTAGTAATGATAAGATTTCTTTTGGCAACATTAATTTTATTCTTAATTTGTTTTGTTATTCTTTATTTGGACTTTTAATTCTATTAGTTTTGTTATACCAGAAGCAGTTTCTGTTATATGTAATATTTTTAATGTTTTTCAATTTTCTAGTAGTTCTTTTTCCCCCAGAAGTTCTAATTTCATATTCCATGACTAATTTCTTGACTATGAATTCCTTTCTAGTGATAAAACTAGTTATGAAATGTGAGAATTTTCCATAAAATTGAAATTCAAATTCTCAGCCATTGGCTTATTACATTTAAGGCTTATTACATTTTAAGGCTTATTAGACAAATAAATTTAGACAGATTGCCTGGAAAACAAATAAGGACTACAAGACTGCATTCCTATGAGTGAAACCATTTATTCAATTCCCCCTTAATTTTTACTGTCTCACAATTATTGCCTTTTTTTTTCTTTTAATCATAAAGCTCTCATAAGGTGCTCTAATGTGTGCTTTCAAACATTTATTAGATATACCAGGATATGATAAAAAGATCATACTCCCAATTTTGGTGGGAAAATTAGTGATGGTTTGTGAACCACAACCTAAGTGTAAAGAATTTTTAAGCAGCTGAGACAACAAAATCTATAAGGCAATTTACAGCAGAAGTATTGCAGCAGAGGTCTACAACAGAGTTTAATTAAGGTGTTCTGGTGGACTGAACATATTTATAATCCAGAACTGAAATCAAAAAAGCCCACGTCAACAGAACATTTTCTCAGCAATGCTAAGATATGAGTTACTTGATTCCATCTGGTCAATTTGAATCAGTCAAGTGAAATATTCTATACATAAACTTTTCATACAGTTCATTGAGAGAAGGTGGTGTGTGACCTAAATGGTAAACTTTTCTGCTGAGCCACTTAGATCTTGTGAGTAAGAATGTTAAGCATCACATAGGACTTATGCACAAGCCCTGTGCTTTGGGTGTCTGTTGATTTGGCTCCAGCACCCCTTCTCAACATCAGTGTCCAACTAGACAGGAATATCTGACTATTTGAAAGACAGATACTAATGCTGGCAGCATCATTACAACATATATAATGTGGTTAGATTGTGGAACTATTGCCACTGGATGTCATATAATTTTAAATAGGTTCAAAAAATTATCAATGAAGTTTAGCTAAATTAGACACCAAATTACCATCACTGAAGGTGAGACAGCAAAATGTGGAAGACTTTATATATATATACACAATATATATATGTTCTGATCCATTCTGGTTTCTGTCAAAGAAAGGATTCTAGAATATGTGGATTTTTGTTCAGAATGAGTGCAGTCATGTTTTTGGTATTATGGCACTACTATAATGTCTATAAACTTAAAGAACATTTTTTCCAAAGAAAACAGATTATATTTGAAGAACGTTTGATTTTTTTCTTAACCTAATTTAGTTATATTCCATTCTGACCTTCTCCCTATATCAATTATGCATTCAATAATCAAAACATATTTGCATGCGTGTATCCAAATATTCAAAGCTTTCACACCCTTCTATATCTAGGAAATAGACCAGTTCTCCATGTCATTAATTTCTATTTGAAAGATAAATTAGCCTATTATGAAATACCCAAACTGGTGCAGCTGGTAAAAGAGCAGCAGTATTTACAGAGTATATACAGTATTTCCTGCCTTAGGTGACATTAGGTGGGGCTGGCAGTTCACTGCCAAAAAAAGCATATGTATGTTCATCTCAAAATGAATTTTGATGAACCTATCTGATTCCAAGCCTTAAAAAAATTATCTGTGCTTAAATGAGAAAAAAGAAATTTTTATATGTGATTTTTTAGCACTTAAATAGCAATATTTTTGTTCTTTCTCCTTCTGGATTTCATGAGATTAAGGTCAAACCTATAAATCCAGTTTCTGGATTTCTGATTCCAAATTAATTTCAGACAAGCTGCAAGTATTTAGTGGCTCTTATGAGAATCTGGTATGACCAAGATTCCACACACTAAAGACAATTTAGCAACAGAGTTTGTAATATAGTTTAAAACAACAGAAACCCAATATTTTACAGGGGATGAAGAAAAAATAGCATTGCTTTGAACAGACTTTCATAAGTGTGTTATTTTCAGAAATTAGAGAGGTATAAGACATTAAAATACATCTAAAACATTCCCTATCTCTGTAAAGATTATTGAATTACTTGAATTCTTTAAAAAAATGAGTATTCTTCATAAAGAAGAATAGCACAATGCCTCTTATTATCATTGGATTGTCTGTTCCTGAATTTGCTTATTTTATTTGGGATCTTTTTCTTTTACAAATTAACCTGGTTGTTTATTTAATTCATGTCTATCTTCTGTAGTGTAGTAATATGTTCTCCTGAGATTAGTGATGTAAGGTCTTCCCAGGTATAAGACACAAGTAAATTCTGTATATGTAGAATCAGAAGTGTCTTGTAAATACAAAGTGTACTGCTAGGCTGGAGCCTTCAGGTCTTCTTTTGGCATTTTTTCTAAGGTCATTTTTTCACAGCATTAGGCATGTGGATGGCACATTTGTTTGCTCTAAGTTTTCAGTGTAACTTGTATGCATGAAAAATGAGACTAGATCTTGGCACCACTGTAAGTTCATTTTCCATATCTCTTTTGATTTTTTTTTTTTTAAGTTTCTGGGCTCTAGCTCAAAGTTACTAACCACATCTGGCATCTGGAGCAGATAAAGTTCAAGGCAGGATGTCTCAACAGCCAGCAAAGATGTCAAAAAATTTAGAGTAACTGTGCAAATTCAAAATCATACACTAGCAATCCAGGGATCAAGACAAATCAAATATTGCATGACTATATTCAATGAAGCTAAGACACACATTAATTATTTTGTGCTGATTCACTTAGGTACATGACTAATCAGGCACTGTTAACACAGTAGCAAACTCAAAAGGGAAAGAGAGATGGGGAAATCAGCAAACTTCAAGAAAATATCAGTACCAGGAAAACACTTTGCTTAATGCTTAATTTATTGCACAAATTCATTGCAAGGCTTCCTTCTGTTGCTCTGAGAACAAATAATCAGCCTAAACAATCAGAGATGTGTCTATACTAGCCTTATGCTCTTCATCTTTCAACCATTAGTGTTAGTGAGGAAGCAGTCCTCATGGTAGCTAATACAATACTATTAGCAACAATAACTCTTGGCATGCCTGACTGCAGGTAGCTTGGGGCTCAAAGGTAGTAGTAACTTTCCCATAGCAGACCTCCCATAGTACTAGAATTATTCTAGTTTAAATCAGGGCTCAGAGAGTTTCAGGCCAAGATCCACAAAAACATTATAGTCCCAAAAGTGGAGTTGTAGGTGGTTCAAGCATCTAAATCCAAGACTGTGGACCTCAAAAGCCCTGCTGAGCCATGTTAGGGACTGTATTTTTGGCAATAAAACTCCTCTAATGCAGAAGATTCCGCTATTTTCAGTGACTGACAATGTTTCAGAATTAAGACTGGTAGCTGTTTGAAACCTACATCTGATCAGTAGTCAAAAAAAAAAATGTTTCTCTGCCTGAGTATTTACCTGTTCTGCTTCACATTAACTTCAATCAAAATACGGTTGTTTTGACCACTTTTTTTAAAATTTACCGAAGAGGCAGAAAAGATGATCAGTTCTCTGTTTTGTGGAATATCTGAGCAGTTAAAGCATTTGCATAGAATATGTGGCTAAGGTATTCAAGATTTTCAACAAAATGAATGCACTAAAACCCACATCTCCCTAGAAAGTGACTTAACCATAAGGCTATGAGGTTGTATAGTGCTACTGGCTTTGGTGTGGGGAATGTCTTTCTTTTGAAACTAGAGCACTTTAAGTACTTCTTCAGTAGTTCCTGAGGAATGCCTGTGTATTTTAAACTAAATGATCATTTTATGTAGCTGCAGAAACTACCAGGCTTATGTGAGATAATTTTGTTGTTTTTAAGTGTACCAACATGATTCATTTAAATTCTAGACAAAAAATTTTCTTGCAAAGACTGCAATCTGACCCTTTGGGGAATAAAAATTTTTGAAATTATCAACTCCAATTAGAAAGTCCATCTTACCATAACTGTGGATTAACTTTTGAATCTAGATATCACTAAAATAGTCTTCAAGAAGAACACAGAATAAAATAATAGGTACAGAAGTAAAGCAGAAAGATCTGTGAGTCTATGGAATACTTACATGGTTGCTGTTCATTTAACCTAGAAGTTGCATCAGCAGGAGATGTAATTCAACATGACATAAACTAGTTGTGACTAGTATTTAAAAATGAATAATTTTGGAAAAAAATGAGGTAAATAAATACAGCTGAGTATCAGCCTACTTTGAGACAGCTGTTCTCAGTTTGTTTTTCTGGCATCAGGCAGTGTTCTTTTGTCACAGAAGTGAACTGAGTTTTCTATGCTGTGGTTATGAAAGGCATATGTAGTCAGAATTAAAGTAAAATAAGAAAACCAGAACTAAAGAGAGAGAAACAGAAAATGGGTAGAGGAAATAAACACATAGTATATTATAACTACAGTTTAGTAAACCATAATTGTAAAATACAGATAGAGTATCCTGTGACAGGGAATTTGCAACTAAACATCTCTTTTTTCCAAATTTCAAAAGAAAAATAAATTCATGGCTTATTCCTAAATGTTTAAGAAATTGGGCTGTATACATATGTCAGAAAATTTCAACTTCATTTTCAAATTGTAAGAACTTAGTTTGTATGTTTATAGACTGTCTCTAGTACAGTCAGAGTCAAATAAACAATAGTCAGCAAAAATGAAGATTTTCACCATATAGCGAATATCTTGAACTTTGAACAGTGCCTTTTCTGGCTATCATCTAGTCCCTAAGAATTCTTGACAGAAAGCTTCAAAATAGTTATTGCTCAAAGGTAAAGTACTGAACTAAATCTTTGACCCACACTGTATTCTGTAAGACACCTTTTACCAGTTTAGAGACAACAATAGGAAGGATTCTGCAGCTTAAACATTGGAATCCATTTAATTTTAAATGTTTTGAGGATCTTAGACATCCAGTGACAGGTTTGATATGGGGCATTCAAGAAACTCAGATTTTCTGGAGCAACATGCAAATGTAACATAACTCTGAAATCTAAGTCTGCCCTATGCCACAAGTGGAGATTTCCTAAAAGTAAACGAGTTTCTCTGCAACAATTCTGAGATCCAAGAATTATGCTGAAGGGACAGAGCATATAGGTCCATGTGTATGTGTGTCATAAATACACATATATGGAGACAATGAGTTAGTGAGTTCATGGTAGTGTTAAATGTTTGAGATCACATAAATAATTAGTTATCAATCCACTGTGAAGTAATTTTAGCTTAAGCCTAGTGCTTTCTCACCTTAGAGCAACTCATGCTAAAGGTATCCTAGCCATGGAACAATATGAGGTAATAAATAAAAAAGAATTTAAATATTATTCTGTCATACCAGAATGTTTACAGGAACCAAATATGAAATGAATTATTACCTCAGGATGACTCCAGGAAGATATTATTGTGTTTGGAAGATGGAAGATTTAAAAGAATGTATTGCCTCTGGTGCATGAAAACCTGTTGTTCATTTCAGTTTGCTTAATGTTTTCATTCCTAGTGTTTAATTTAGCTGTGGTGACTATATGCTAGTAGTTGCCATGAAAATTCTTTATTGCACAAGTACAATCAAGTAACTATTCACTTATGCGTCTTTGGCAGGATTTTAGCTGCTCAGTTTGTTCCTAAATGCTAACACCATTGTATCACTCCTGAATAGAGAATAAAGTTTTCAAGTAGTCAAAGAATACTCTGACAATCAGATCTCTGAGGTGTCATGAAACTATTCTGCACTTTACAAGCAGTTTTCAATAAAGTTGGCACAAATTTTTCATGAATGACATTTTTGCCACAGAAAATACTGGTAAACCATAGCCACATAATTTGTATCGGCTTCAGAAAAATTTCCAGTAGCATGCTCAAGCTAATTGAAAAATATGTTGGCTATTTAATATCATTGTGGTTTTACTGTTTCATTCTGTCTTCAGGAAGTTCTGCTTCTATTTCATGTTATTGCATGTGTCTGTTGACTCTGTGAGGTCACACTGGTGATGGATGTGGTTCACTGTATCAAACTGTTTAGCCTGGAGGAGACTGAGAGAGGATTGTTACCAAGGTATATAAGTATCTGAGAGGAATGTGTCAAGAACCAGGCTCTTGTCAGTGATGCTGAACAATGGGATGAGAGGAAATAAGCAGAAACTGGAGAACAGGATGTTCCACCTGAATATGAGGAAGAACTTTGCAGTGAGGGTGACTGAGCACTGGAACAGATTGCCCAGTGAAGTTGTGGAGTCTCTTTCCCTGGAGATACTCAAAAGCTGTCTGGACACAATCCTGAGTAAAGTGCTCTAGGGCATCCTGCTTGAGCAGGGAGGCTGGACTAGATGACCTCCAGTGGTAGCTTCCAACATTACCAGTTCTGTGAAACTGTGGTAATACTTGAGGTCTGCCACTTATTGTAGTTGTAAGTTTGTCAATTTTAAACTGTGTCTGCTTACAGTGGTGAAAGAAGTGATTGCTGAGAGGAGTAGAAGGAGGAGTCACTGCACAGGATTCTCTAGAAAAATGGATGGATTGCAAATGTAAGTATACTTTTTTGAATGATGAAAAAGAGGATTGGGAGTTATTAATTTTTCTACTCTCAAGAAAGAGAACTATCCCTTATAATGCAATATTTCTTCTTGATCTGGCAACTTCACAATTCCCAAAGCCACAAACTGTGTTTATGGTTCTAGGAACAGCAGTACAGGCTGTTCACAGGCAGCATTTCTCTGACCAGTACTTCAGAAGGAGAAACAGAAAGAAGTCCTCTACATCTGGAAGATTGCTAAGTAGAATAGTTAATCTGGAAGTTGTGCAACATGAATCCCAAGAATCAGTGAATATAAATTACCTAAGCCAATCTCTGACCTTGAGGTACAGCCATTCACTTTGAGAATGTTAATGATGTGGAAGAAGAAGGGCATCTCTAATCAGCCTAGGAGCAACTGAGGTAACTTCTCCAAACTTGCAGAACTTGCCAGCTATTTCCCAGAGATTTTCAATTAATTCTGTAATTGTAATCTACTTTCAATTATGGAAAGAATCTTGTCTGCTTTTCCCACAACATCTAGCTAGAGGCATTCCCTACCAGGAGATAAAGTGACATATTATTTGGTAAAGACAATCTTCACTTGTAATTTTTTGAACCCAAAACTATTGAATGGACAGTGTCCCTTTGCTGACCGTATGGATGTTTTGACTGTGATCCGAAAAGGGTAGGGACATTAGGCATGATAAAACAATCAAAAACAAATTAAAAACAGTCATAGAAAAAGTATGTCCCAGAAGGTTACTTCAGGTGAACAGCAGTCAAGCACTGTGTCTGCTAGCAATCTGAATATACGTTTTAACTGTTGCTTCTCATGATTTCATCAGTTCATTCCAGTAACGTGGCTCAACAGACTTTAGCAAGTCTTTTCAGAGGCAGCAAAAAATATCATTGCAAACACCCTGGAGCCATGAACTTCATCATCTAATGTGTGTGGATGCTGACCACAGTTATGCTTCTAGTCAATAACAGAGGCATTATTTACTTTGCTGCTGCTCCTGCCTTCACTGACAGGTTTCCTGTAGTCTTAAAAAGGGAATTCACCAGGCTCTGTAGATCCATGAGAAGAGCACAACTGTACAGAGACAATGTTGGCAGAGTACAACTGATCACTTACCTCATCAACAACTATCTGTATGATGGTACTGCCTCATGGATCAAACAAATAAAAACATATGGTAAGGAGGACAGGTCTTAAAAGAGCAGTTTACCAGGTGTTGCATTTTCTAACAGGTGAAGAACAAAATGCTCCCAATAGTGTCTATGGAAGAGCACAGTGTCACGAATGAGAGATCCTGGGAAGCTTCTGCTGAATTTTTGGAACATGAAAATAAAACTTCACAGGCAGTACAAAATGATAACTTCTAGCTTGAAAACTTAGAAGTTCTTAAAATGCATGTAAACCCCTTTTTCCAGGTGGATGTTTTAAACTCTGAAAATGAGTCATATTATTCACTCTTCTAGCAAACAGCTGTTTCTATGCATCCAGGAGCCAAAACACTGATAAATCAGTTGCTACTTGCTTTCTTTCATCAGGAAACAGCACTTCAGAGGAAAAAGAAGTCCAGAAAAACCTGAAAGACATCACTGAAATCTATATTCAAGTCTGCCTGCATCAGACTGAAATAGCCTTTAAATTTCTCCACACAACCCCTATTGAACTTTTCGTTCCTGTATCTTGAGCAACATATCTATCTTCTTTTTAATACTGTGAATAGGACCATGAAAATTGCCTAAATAGAAGTGTTCCTATAACCAATTTTGATACAGTCATATACATGATTATATGCACTGCATCAAGTAATTGTGTGCAGTCAAGTCAAAAGTAAACTCATGCACAACCTCTTAATTGTGAAAAAGAAAAGAACAACCACATGATGGTTGTTAAAAAGAAGCCCGACACATTTCAGGAAATAAAAATACTGAATAAAAAAAATTATTACTGAAAACCAACTATAAAATGACTTCTATAGTGTAATTGAAAACAATTCATGTTTACACTATCCTTATAGAAATCAAATTAATGATTTGGTATGAAAAAATTAGTCTTGTAAATATTCTTTGCAGAATTTATATTTTCTTTTAATGTAAATTTGATCACTACTTTGGCAGATTAGCATTACTCGCTTGAGAATTCACATTTAATATGCAATGGATAAGAATTTAAAAATCATATTCACCCTATGTTCTTCAGACAGGCTGAACTGACTTCAGCTTTACATCTCTAGCCAAATCTACTTGCTTACCATAGCACATTCTCTTTTAGAACAAATGACAGATAACCTTCAAGACCTTGCAGAACTGTACAGAAAATAACAGGAACTAAACTGTCTAAAATTGAAAACAAATTTCTTACTGCTTGAGAAAATATTCATAATGAACATTTCAAAAAAGAAAGTTGTGGTCTTCTTTGAGGAAATTAGGATTGTATTTCTTTGGGTGATGTCTGATGCTAGAAGATATGTTTTGGGGTGAAGGCGTTCCAGAACATTAGAAAACAGACTGAAAGTTTGCTTATTAAAGAACCTACACTGATTGATGTGACAGTTCTGAACAAAAAGGCTTTACACAAAAAAAGCCATGGTGAACAAAGAGGGTGTGGTGATGTAAATGCAGAATGTTTCTTCAGTGTTGTGAAGAAAATGAAGAACCAGGATTTGATCTGGGAGACTAAAGTATAAACTTCTGATATAAATTGTCAAATGCAGTCACCCTTGTGTTGTACATATTTTGTTCTTATAGTTGCATGAACGCACAAGGAAACGTGGTCTTCTTGAGCATTTTGATGTACGAAACTAGATACAGCACACTGGTTCTTTCTCTGTTATGCAAATAATGGTCTAAAAAGTAAGGGAGAGTGTAGTTCAGTTCCCCTTTAAAAAGCAGTTATGTGTCCCGATGCCTTAATCAGTGTTTCCAAGTGAAAGAGTCATTCCCTGGCCATTGGGCAGACCTGGAAGTATCTGTCAAATTGTCAAAATATGCAGCTGCAAGACATTGCAGTGACTAAGATATGGAAAAGGAAGCAAAAAATAAGTTTTCTGTTTTGGCTGCTGAACCAGACAATTAAAAAACCCCAAAACATTTCCTATTAAATGAAATATGTTTTGTTGTTTGCTGTACTGAAATAAGGTTAATCCTTACTTTCCTTCCCCATTTCATACAAAATCCTTTGTTAAAAAGGAGTGCTTTCCAGATTTTGTCAGAAATGCAAAAGAAAGGAGTATAATCACAAATCCAGAAAAACGTCGCCTTTTTTCCAGAAAGCTGGGATGTTCAAACGTAGAACATGGAGTCTGGCATTCTGTATGAGAGATTTTTGAGATTTAAAATCATGTCCTTTGTCTCCTCAAAAGGCATTCTGACTTCCTAGATGCAGAATGGCTATCTTAACTACTCCTACAACAGTCTGTCTTACGGAAACTGTAAAAAGGAGTGAGACACCAAAAAGCAGGAAGGAGAAGTGTCACTCTAATCAGTGGAACATTCACTATAGAAACCTGGACTACTATTTCACTGCAGTGTTTTAATTATTATTGCTTACAAGGACAGGTTTAGCAAATAATCACCAAGTTATGAAATAATTTTTTACCACTTTAATCTCAGCCAGCCTTTTCTATGCAAGCTGGTGCTTACTTTTTATATGTTCAAATTTGGGAAGTAAAAATTGCATTTCATTTCATCTTTTCCTTATTTCTGAGGTATGAAAGCATGCAGATTTTTAAATAAGTTCACTGTATTCAGTATTTTGGTATTTGAAAAAAACCCTACCAAGTAGAAAACTGTTTTACCAGGACAAAAAAAAAGTCTTACCACCATGGATTGATTTACAATATTTGTTTATATTTCTCTGCAGTTAAAGCTGCCAAGTTTGCCTTCTCTCTCTCTCTTTTTCTCTCTCTCTCCTTAAATGCCTATTACTGTATGAGCAAACATTAAGCTTTATCCTGTTGTGGTTAAATGAGAAGGTTTAGCAACTTCATTCCATGCCTTCAACCTTAACCGTTCTTACCCACGCATGTGTGTCTCTTGCTACTGTTTGATCTGTCCAGAAGAAATTTCGTTCAGAATGTCATCTGTATGGAGTTTCATCAGACTTATGAACACATGATTTGGGGCATGATAACAGAAGTATTTGCTTCAAGTTTGCATCTTCATTGCAAGTAGATAAGGAAGAGGAATATAAGGCATTTTTGGTGCTCATGACGTGGGTGTAAATTGCT
Source organism: Pithys albifrons albifrons (assembly GCF_047495875.1). NCBI lineage: Eukaryota > Metazoa > Chordata > Aves > Passeriformes > Thamnophilidae > Pithys > Pithys albifrons. The sequence continues at coordinate 38,469,501 of NC_092462.1, forward strand.
TGTGGGAGGGAGCCAAACAAAAAGGCAGAGGAGACAAATACTGCCCATGAGAATTCCAGAGGAGCCGATGAACACATTGATGGTGCCAGGCCTTGGTGTGCAGTCATCTGAAGTAGTCACAGACATGCAAATAAATGAACTGAAACTGGTTCATTCACAACAGAAGAATACCAGGGTGACAGGAGGAATGGAGATCCTAACTAACGAGAGGTGGTGGAAGGCTATGATTTATTTAACTTTGAGGAGGAAGGCTGAGAAGGGATAAGATTGCACTCTTCAGGGATAAACACCACAGGGGAACAGATCTGTTTAAGTTAAAGAACAATGTTGGCACAAGAACAAATACATATATGCTGACCCTGAAAAAAATCATGGAGTGATGTTCAAAGAATATTGCTAACTATTAATAAAGTGTTTTCAAGTAGTCACAGTCATCCTGCAAGTATGACCAGTGTACACCTGCAGCTGTAGCTAAGGGATTTACATCTCCGAGTGAGGGTGGATAGTCCATAAGCAGAAGACATCGCCCTATAGGTGTATTTCTCTAGTAGCACCAGTTTTTTCACTTTAAGTTTGGTTTGTTGAATGAGTGTGATGTTTTTATTAGCAATGGTCCAGTTGTAAAAGCTCTCTTCCAAGCTCTCTTTCCAGCACATATTCCCAGCACATGTTCCCATGGATCTCCTAAAATTTAACTGAGAGACATTCAGTTCTTCTGTACTGTGATATGATTCAAGAGCAAGTTACTGATTTAATGTAGCATTAAGTTGCTGATCTGCTCTCTATCTGCCATGTGTATCAGATCATAAAAAATGATATGAACAGTAAATTCTAGTCTTAAAGCCCATTAATCTATGGGTGACCTGACCATACATTCACTGGAATCCAGGGGTTCATCGGTATTTATATATACTAAGCATGCATGTTTTAAACAGCAAATTATTTTTCCCAACAGGGCTTTTGTAAGGTGTCAGCAATAAAAGCTGCTATCAAGCTTTGTTATGACATTGCAAAGAGAAAGTAAAGGGGCTTTGAAAATTACATAATTTACAATAGATTATTTACTTTTGACTGTCACTAATGAAATATTTAAAGCCCTGCCCAAGTTGTATTGCAGAACAACATTAGGGGTTATGAACTTAAAAGCACCCGTTTTTTATGTAGTAGACTAATATGACATGTGCTATCATATGTTGTAATGTTTTCCTTGCAGGTAAAGCCTCTGTTCTACTGGCAGCATTCTACTGAGGAAAAATAAATCCAACTAGTGAAGACTTTCTCTAAAGTAGCTTCACTTTTGTAGGGAACATAAATATAGGAGCAAACACTTGGCATAAAAAAAAGCTAAGATAAGATCTATTGAGAACAGTAGAGTTAGATAAAAGAAAATAAAATAATTTTATGGAACAAAATAAAAGTTAAAGTCTTTTAGTTACCAGCTTTTCCTAAATTGACATATCACTGAGATCTTAGTATTTATTTTTTTGTGACAGAGTTGAATAGCACTTTCCAGAATTTAAATAGTGTCCTTCCCCTAGATGATTTACAATTCAGTGAATCAATCCAGCAAACACTGGTTGAAAACCAATGGTTGAAAAGCAAAACAAGTTTAATAAGTTTACACTCTTACAAGGATCAACATAATATTTAGAGTGATAGCTAGTAATAACGCTTGATTTCTCCAGCAAGAAATAGCCTGTTTTTTAAAAAAAGCCTTTTGTAAAAAAAAAAAAAAAAAGAAAAGTAGATACTTTCTTTCAAAAATATTACAGAATCTTGGTCCAGATAGCTTAGTGTTGACCAGGACTAACCTCTTTTGCTAGAAATGTGTGCCTCACATTTGACTAGTTTTTGTTTCTAAAAATGGCAGCAATTTTTCTATGGTAGGCATATTTATAAGTCCGATGTGGACTTGTCTGTGTTTATTAATGTACAAACTGACTACATTTTTTCTCAAAGTTTGAAAAACTGCATGGTCTGGATATTCTCCCTGGTATCTGTTTTCATGGAAACTACCTCCACCCCTCTATGGGAATTGTTCAAAATCTGCTGAACCATTCAACATCTATTAGGAGAAACCAAACAGCCAGAAAAAAACCACTGACAATACATTCATGTTAAGTCTTACTACAGAATCACAAAATCATTTAGGTTAAAAAAGACCTAAGGGCATCGAATCAAATCTTGGAGCAATTATTTCCTTGGAACATCATATCAAAAATTAAAAGAAATTCTTTAAAAGTATTGTCGGGTGTCCTGCTGTCTTCTGACCTCTCATTAGTCATATTGATTGTTGTTTCAATAGCCTTCCAAATATTTTTTGGAAAAAAAAAATAGTAAACTCAACAGTAAATTTTTGAAATGGAAGATCTTAGTGCCTTTAACATTTTTGATCTTGCTTTGTCACCTGACTAAATCTTGTTTTTACAGCAACTGGGAGCCAGAGTCGGGAAGCAGAAAAAATTAAGTGAAGGAAAGGTGGCAATTAGTTTGAATTGCTCAGTCTTCACTGAATGAGCATTTGCTGAGCAGTAACTTGAAAAACAGTCTACATCTCCTGCAGGGACTTGGAGTTTCTGGTACACAGCAGCACAGACATGAATGTACTGAGAGGGAGGAAGACCATTTTCCTAAGACAGTAGAGTCACCAATTTTCATGTAATTCCTGTGTGCGCTGTACTTCTGTCTGAGATTTGACCCTCCACAAAGGTAAATGGAGCAAAGATGAAATGTTAGTGTATAAGTAACGTTCCTCTTTTCCTTTGGTGCAAACTAGTTAGCGTCATCCAACATGAACTAGGGAACGGTATAGTTATGTAACCATGTCTGCTTTTTACTTCAGGATTGTAGACATCCTGGAAGTCATAAATGCTCTGAAAAGCTTCATTTTATTACTGTGCTTTTAAAGATGTCACAGGCATTTATTTTTAAAAATGCAGATGGCTTCCCAGAGGTACTTCCAGTTAACTGCAGTACATTCAGGTTTTATCATACATCAAGAAAGTACAGAAAGTTTTCTCACAAGCCTTAATGGAGATGCACTTTTAGAAAATGCACTACTTTAATAATGAAATTTCAACTGTGCTCTTAAAATGGTACAAAAACTGATATTCAGGGTAGAAAGGAAATCAAATGGAACCTGAGGTAAATGTAATCTTGACCAGAAGGATCAATTTGTCCAAAATAGTTCCTGTTCCCTTCAGTGGCAGTAGGTGAAATGCCTAGCACATATTTTGGTGCTTGCTGCTTTAATTTTTTAAGTGCAATGGAAGCAGTGTGTGAACTGGATTCCTGGAAAGCAACTTTTGGTCTCCAGAACAAAATTGTATCCAGGTTGACTTGTATGCAATGTTTTATCTGTCTTTGTGTGTGCCTGTCAGTCTGTAAAAAGAACTAGGAGCAATAAGAAAGGGTAAGAAGAGTACTGAATACTTGCAATTCTGTTGCAATGTGTGGCCAGTCCTCTGAGATGGGCTCTGAGGGATTTCATGTGACCTGGCAGTGTTTGCTGGTTGTAAGAGCTTAAAAGAAAGAAGAGACTTGAACTCCTATTAGCCTAAGTTTTCCTCACCTGTGCCATTTTGCTTCCCCACATGGTAAGTGAGAAGTTTCACAGGGGAACCAAATTATAGAATTTCAGCTGAAAAGCATCAGGACTGAATTCTGGCATGCAGATGTTCTGAGACATGCTCATTCTGTAGGCTGAAAATTATCTTGGGTTAACTTCGTAAAAGGCGGCTTCCACTTTAAAATCCATCCCAAATATCCCGATTCACAAGTAATTTACTGCTAGGATTCGTGCTGAAAGGTGTTTGGTGGCAGAGGTGAATAAAAAACAAATCTAGAACAAGTGTGTTAATAAGGGAAGTGTTAGAGAGACAAACTTAAGAGCTTCCTGTTCTTCCCTGAGATCTGTAAGAACAAGCTGTAACTCCAGCACCTGCCTTATGTTCTGTGTATCACCTCAGCAAACATGTCATTTATTAAGCCCTGATGAGGAGAAAAAGCTTTATTCAGGCCTGCAGCTACAATTAAAGGGGTGCTTAACATTTCTCTATTTCAAACAGACATTTAAAAGGCAGATTGATGAAGAATGTACTGTTCAGATATGGGCACAAGATATGTAAAACATTTCTTAGTTTCTCAGTACTCTTAGTATCTTAGCATCAGTAATTTTTCAGTTTAGGGTAGGTTAGATATATCAGAGCTGATATTTAGACCAAAAAATGTAGAAGTTTAAGCAGTCATCATCAGGTGGATTACCTGCTGCTAGGACTTCTCTGAAACTGTATGTGGACGTTGTGGGAAGAATAAGAAATGGAACTAACAGTAATATTCACAGAATCACAGAATAGGCTGAGTTGGAAAGGACTCACAAGGTTCATTGAGTCCAACTCTTAACCCTGCACAATATCATTCCCAAGAGTCGTCATATGCCTGAGAGTATTTTCCAAACTCTGTCAGGTTTGGTGGTGTGACCACTTTCCTGGGGAGCCAGTTCCAGTACCCAAACACCTTCTGGGTGAAGAAACTTTTTCTAATATCCAACCTAAATCTCCCCTGATACAACTTCAGGCAATTCCCTCAAGTCCTGTCACTGGTCATCACAGAAGAGATCAGTGTCTCTCCCTCCTCTTCCACTCACGAGGAAGTTTAGCCTGTGATGAGGCCTCCCCTCAGTCTCCTCCAGGCTGAACAGACCAAGTGACCTCAGCCAAAGTCATTCGCCTTCTTCTCAAGGTCCTTCACCATCTTCATAGCCCTCCTTTTGACACTGTCTAAGAGCTTAATATCCTTCTTATATTGTGGCGCCCAAAACTTCACACAATATTCAAGGTGAGGTCACATCAGTGCAGAGCAGAGCAAGACAATTCCCTCCTTCAGGTGGCCGGTGATGCATTCCCTGATGCCCACCAGGACATGGTTGGTTCTCCTGGCTTCCAGGGCATTGCTGACTCATATTCAACTTTCTCTCAACCAGGATCCCAAGGTCCCTTTGCATGGCACTACTTTCCAGCATCTCATTTCCCAGTCTGTACCTATATCCAGGACTGTCCCATCCCATATGCAGAATCCGGCATTGCCATTAATGTATGTGAAACAATTCTTTTTGTTGTCCCTCACATTTCTGACCAGCTTCAACTCCAGTTGAGCTTTGTCCATGTTAATTTTGTCCCTACAGTGGCAAGCAGCATCTCTGAATTCTTTCCATGTCACTTGACCTTGCTTCCACTGGCATGAACCATCCTTTTTTGCCTTTATTCCAAGAGAAGATTCCGATTCAGCCAATCTGGATTAATACCTTAAGGGAAAAAAAAAGGTTGGAGGCACTTTTTGTAATTATCATGTTACTTCCATATGCTTGTGGAGACTATCCATCCCCATCTGGTGCTGCTTTCCCAGAGAGGGAATGTGTTGGTATGTTCTCTGACCATCAGCCTTTATTATCCCCTGTGGCACTGGGGCTAGATGAAAATGGCTCATCAGCTCACCATGATTCCCTTCTTTGGGAGTGCCTCTCCCCTTCCTGTGTGCCCAGTAAGTTTCAATGTCTGTGTATCCCACAGGCCACCATGCACAGCCCTGTTCTGCCAGGTGATGTGGGGACAGATGCCTTCATGTGGCCTGTGGCAGGGCTTCAGGAGCCACTTTAGGCTGAAGCCTGTCACAAGCCTAGCCTGAGCGATTGCGACAGCACAGCCATTGTGGACATCTGTGTATCTGGGACTTGGTCTGACCCACAGGCTGCCTCCCTGACACCAGCCCCTTCCTAGTGCCTGGCTGGGGTGGCGAGACAGTCCCTGTTCTGACGGATGCTGAGGGAGTTCCCATGGCTGTTGGCTGACATGCAGAAATCAAGTCTGAAGGTGGTCGTGGCAACTGCTCTTCACGTGCACAAACACAGGTGTTATTTTCATGAGAAAACATTTGCATTAAGCAATCCATGGTTTTTTGAAGTTCTGATCTTTCAAATCAAGTGTTCAGATAACTCACAAGTTTAGGTAGCCTGGTTGTCAGGAACCTCGAAACTTGTTAGTTGTAAAGACTGCATCCCTCCCTCAGATGCTCTAGGGACTTTCAAATTTAGTGTAAAGCAATTCCATTAACTTCAAGATTTCCCATAATTCCTTATTAGACTATTTGTTGTCTTTGCTGCTACGTTCTGGAACCAAAAGTTAATAGAGAGTTCTACTCAGCTGGCATATCCAGCTAATTTGTTGTGAACACACCCATTCAGTGATAAAATCACCCATATATTTGCCCCATCCCCACTCCCCCCAACAACAAATATTGTCAAGGTAAGGAATATTTCTTTCTTTTGTAGCCACACCTGGCTTACTGTAACCATGTGTGTTCATCCTACATGGCAAAACTATCAGCCTAATTTTGCAAGGGTTAGAATAAATAACCATACTTTTTTCCAGCTTAAAGTGTAGCATCCATAAATTCTTCCTGCCAAAGGAAAACTACATGAAAATAATTTTCAGAATATCCTACTCTTCCTAAAAATGTCTGATTGTGACTAAAATGTTGTCTTGAATCTACGTAGATTCTCTGAGCCTGCTAGTTTGAGGCCTAGCTAAAACTACTACAAAGTCTACTCTTATTTGCAGCCATTTAGACCTGGAAAATATACATTTACTTCAATAAAATGTTTCCAGATGTACATTTCTTTAGGAAGAATTTGGCTTAGGTCCTTCTGGTTAAAATGTTTCACAGGGTTATAATGAAAATTCAGGTGATGCAATAAATTCTCAAGCAAAACTTTTGCCCTTATGTTAAACTTCTCTAAAATGCCCATTACATGTTGCAAAAATACTATGAAAATATCAGGGGAATATAGGGCTTCATGATGCTTTTATCTCCAAATCTCGAATAAATTTGAAATCAGGCTTATTTGTAAATTGGAAAAGTGACAGATCATAGCCATTTTTGCCTCAGGGACAAAACCAAGGGATCTTCTTAATATACAATTGGTACACAGGGTTATTCCTCTTCAAAAGAAATCTTCTAAAGATCAGATCTTGCAAAATGTTAGACATCTTATTATGTTTCAGTAGATAAGCACTTTCTATTCAATGCAACTTACATATATGTATAGTTTACTTGTAAATTGAAGTTCTCAGAGAATATATATAAATATATATATATATATAGCCATTGTTTGCAGTCATAGTATCTGAACACCGTTTTCATAGGCATATGTTTAACAATGAATTTATCTCTCATGTTGTGATTTATTAAATTTAGGTCACTGAAGGAGAAATATAGATATATAAATAATATCCTCTTATTCTTTGTGAATAATACATGGAAATGGAAGTGAAATAAAAAAATATGTGCAACAATAAAGTAATGGGGACTTTTGTTATTTTAAACAGTTAACATCTCAGCAATGTTTGATGCTTAAATAAATATATAGCCAGACTATTCTTCTAACTTGTTTTTTATTTAGATAATGGGTATATTTGTCTTTCAGTATGTTTATTTAATATTTGTATCTCTCATTAGACTCTTAAAAGCAAATATTCTAAAAGCTCTGGTAATGCTTTAAAATAACTATGCAGTCTCTTACTTTAAAATAAAACAGTTTTGTTTAGTCTAAGACTGCTGTGACAGCATGAAAAAATGAAACCACAGCATAAATAGTAGCAATCCACTTTGTCTCTCAGCTTACTGACATAAAATCATTGAATCTGTATGTTAGGAAAAGAAGGCTAACACAGCTCCTTTCAGATAAGTGTTATTTCTGGTAATGTAACATTTCAAGGTAATGTTACAATTTCACCTGAGATCAAAAATTTAACCTATTTCAGAGAGGTGGACTCAGGTAAAATAAATTATTGCATTAGGCAAATAAATCACAAGTGTTCTTTCAGTGCTAGAAAAAAAAATCTTCTATTTGGACTGGAAAATTTCCAGATCTCTGTAAGACCAAGGAAGTAGCTCGTTTCCCAAGAGGTGAAACAGTTTTTAAACTTCTTCTCTTCTTCCCTTTTCTTAAAAAAAAACAACCAACCAAACCAAACCAAACAAAAAAAAAAAAAACCAAAACAAAAAACCACAAAACCCCCACAAAAAACAAACAAAAGGATAAAGTAAATATTTTTCTCCCTATTACAAGATCAATTACAAAGAAAGCCATGTGAAATTTATATTAAATCAAATAAAAACTTGTTTTCGCAAAATGAACACCAAATCATTGCAAACTAGAATATACATAAGCAGTGCCAAACACAGCATAGAGACCATATAGTGCCATAATGCTTATCTTATTTGTACCACTGTTCTGTCATTGTCAGAAGTAATTGTGAAGGGAAGGCAAAATAAATTTGTCAGTTTTCTGATGCTAAGTGGCAGGCATGCATAGGAACAGCTCTTCATTTTAATGCCACTTTACATCTTAGCCTTGGGTAAGATTTGCTGGGGATTGCTTTTGATTTACACCTGCTCCCATTCCAGCTGTCATGCCTTGCTCCTTATTCTGTCCTCTGGATTTTGTAGTTAATCTTCATAGGCATTAGGATGTGATCCATGAATTTCCATACTTTCTGATTTCTCTTCCTAACTTTTTCAACACCAGGCATACAGTGAGATCAAGAATGTAGCATTCTAGACAGAGATCTGCTAATGAGATTTTGTTGGCAATGGCTTGTGCAGTTATGCCAGTTCACAGAATCTCAACCACACATATGAGACCTCTTGCAAATGGAAGTTTCCTAACAATTTTTTGTGACTAATTTAAAAATATAGTATCACAAAATACTACCTCTGCCATTTCACATTAAAAATATATCAGACAAATAATGTCCTCATCATTAAGCTCGAGGCATAGTTCTGACAATCTGCTGATGGCTGTGTAGGTTAGAGATTGCTAACCACTCATCTAAACTCAATCTTTATCACCAGCTCAGTCTGGTTGTGAAGACCGTCATGCAGGTCTTTGTATTGTGTGGAATAAACCATTTGGCTGGATGTTTTGGCATAGTACCCTTTGTACCTTTGAATATTCTACTGTCATGTGAGTATACTTAGACCTTATGAATCACAGCAGTGTGTGGCACATAGAAAAAATGATTTTCAGGAGAGTGATGCAGTCCTCTCCTTCAAAAATGTGTATGTTGTGTATCCATCTCAAGAAGCATTAGCTTTTCTCATTAGACTAGTTTTCTAGGTATTATTTTATCAAAACTGAGAGTAGATAAAATATTTAATTCCCCCGACTTCAAAAATGTATCCATTCAAAATTGATTTGGAGATATTTTGTAACTCCTGGGAATCCCCTGTATTTTAAAAACTCTTTTCTACAATGATGGAATATATTCACATGTTCAATGGAAAATGGACTTAACAAAATGTGGAACAACTTTCCAAGCTATTCTGGAAAAGCTAATCCAAGAGTTGCTTATGTACTTACATACTGCTTTATGTATTTGTTAATTAGACATTTCATCATAACAGAACATACTTTTGATTAATTGTCCTCTACTTCTGATATACCAATAAATTGATTTGCTAGTTGAGTTATACTTACCTAATCAATACATGATCTGTCCAGCACAAGATCTTGTGCTTTGGAAGCTGTACTATAAATGTAGAAATGATAAATCCGTAGTCATCTGTGACCTACAATCTATGTTGGAATGAATTGCTATTTTATTGAGGTCCAGGCAATTTGGGCTGCTTTGGTAATCTCCTCTATAATCTGACCTCAGTTTTCTGTAAGGTTTGCATTGCAGAATTATTATGTGTATGTCCTGTTTACATTCACCTATTTTGTACTCAGTGTAGAGTTGAACTTTGTAGCAGACAACTGTTTTTAGTATCTGCTACAGTATTCCATTAGATGTGATTCATTGTAGTTCAACAACAAAACACCTCTCTATTATGTCTGTTCCATTTTTTCTTCTTGAATCTTTGTGTGCTATAGTACCTACTGGCAAACATGGCAGCCGGGTTTTCCTTCTCAATTTCTATTAAACTTTGCTCTGTTTCAGTCAGAGTTCACTTTACTTGTAGTATAGAAATTCCTAAGCTACCTTTGCATGCTCAAATGATGGTCAGGCTAGTCTAGAAAATTACACAGTGCCTAAAAACAATGTGGTGTTTGGAAGGTGTAGCATGTAAACAAGTCAAAAATATGTTTCTCCATTGTTTTCTGCCTCTCAATACATTCTGCTAACATTGCTATGTCAGCTTTAGTGGAAAAGCTTTCTCAAGGAAATACTTCCTGCCAGAAAATCCTGCCTTTGTGATCAGTTTCCCACATCTGGACCTGACTACGTGCCAAAAAACATGTGTAGAGGTTGGGAAAGCATTATAAAAACCTGAAGATGAATTCAGAAGTTGGAGGAACAAGAGACAAGCTGAAACTAGGACGCCTTGCCTAGTCTTCTTCTGATCTCTCCTCTCAGCTTGTCTTACCTTCTTTCCAACACCACCAGCTGTCATCTGCCTCGGAGAGACTGCTTGTCAGCCTGGAGAGAGGGCATCGGCCTAGAGCGAGACTGCTTGCCAGTTTGAATAGTCTGTGACTGTCTGTGGAGGTATATCCTTTCTCTGACTTTATCTCTTACAGGCTAAAATAAGGCACCCTCTTTTGCAGCTACACCAGAAGCCAGCCGGTCTGGTCATGAGGGGAAATAATGGCATTTTGCATTTCAAAGACTCATCATCCTCTTGCAGCCAAGAGATAACATCGTGGCAGAAACAGAGAGAGCATCTGCATCACACCCCCCCTCCCCCCCCCCTTCCTCTCAGTTACATCGATAAGGCACTCAAGTAGTTTTTTATGGTGGTATCTTTTCTCTGCTTCTATAATTAATCTTAAGCATTTTTCCTAACTTTTCTTATTTTTCCTCTTTTCCTTTCGCATCTCTCTCGCAATCAATTAATAAAAATCAGTTTATGATATTTACAGATAACTTGTTTGAGTTTTAATTTTGCTCAAGAGAATGATTCGAACTTGTAGTTCAATCTGCATAAAAATTAAGCAGATCTGAACGTCACAGAAGGTCAGACAGTAGAAGACTTAAAGCTATGAATTTATGTCCATGTGTTGGACAGCAAGCACTGCAGTCTTACATAATACAACACTATATCTAGTTGCTGCAAAGCTCCATTATGTTTCTCTGACCACTGCCAAATCCTCCTGTCGTCTCAGCAAAGCTCTCTTCCCTTGGGTACCCTCTGTGGTTACTTTAATTATCTGCAGAGTCTTTTGTACAGCTTCCAGTACCATAAAATTTTCAATTTTGCTTCTGCTGAAACATCTTTGTCGTCATCTCTCTAGATTCCTTTTGCATTTGCCATCTTTCAGTCTTCACTTGAATTAAATTAATATTTTCTACTTGGATCTTTGCCTTCCCTTTCATCTGTTTCTGATCATGTTCCACCTTGATTGACAATGTAATTAACATATCCTCAGTTATTGTGTGGATGTCTATAATAACTCCACATGTTTCACTGTTGCTTTGTTGAAACAATTTCCTCATTGCCCTTATTCCCAAAGCTAGATGTTATCTATTTTGTAACTGCCTCAGGAATTCCTTAGTCTGGATGATTTCTCTTTTTAAACAGACTTGCAAATATTGGTCTTTTTATTTTTTTTAACAAGTAGAGTAAATATGTTTACATCAAGTATGATGATGCTGAAAATCTGTTTGTGAACAAATGGAATAATGCTTACTAAAGATGTGTTACAATGTCTGAGATTAAGACAAATTACAACTGTGACTAAATTATAAACCTCTGTAAATATGTTCATTTTGGCCTTGACTTTCATTTATGAGATACTTGGGTAGAATTTTGAGTCTGTCTCATGCAAAGAGCCTATTTTTCTGGCCCAGCTTAATAATAGTGACAGATACATGTAATCTGCTGGTATGTTTACAGACCTTCAAGGGCTTCTTGAATCATACATTCAGGGGTTTTTTAGTGTGTGCTGGTGGCCTTAATATTCAACACTTGCACTAAGGTATTATGGTTCCTCAGTCTAACATGAGCAACAAGGAATTGAAGACTTGACCTTAAATGATGTTCAAGGACGTCAGTTTGGAACTGCTATCTGTTGAAGTGTAGTACCAAAGTAAGTGAGACCCAGGCATCTGACTTAAAAGTTGAACTGAGTAAAACTTAACTTCAGGCCATGTATCATTCTTGATTATTAAAATGTGGAAAACATATTTGCTGCACATACTAAACTATTTTCCTGTTCAGCATTATTCTATTTTGGGTGCAGTGTTAAGCAGATTCAATTTCATACATACATTTTGAGTATTATCATTCACCTAAACTACATTTGACTTTGCACAAGAAATTGTAATAATTTAATTTTATAATTTTGCAACTTTACTCTGAAGGCTGAGCAAAACATTACACTTGAGTGCTACAGCACATGTGCACTATTCCTCTCTATGATCTATTGATGTCTCTCTTACTCTGGCTATGTCTGCCTTGGTAACGGGGTCATCCATGCAATGTGTTTTCAGTGGGGAGAGATTACTTCAGGTTAGCTCTAGGCTTGCATGAAGTGAATGTCTGTTACCAGCTGAAGTGTTATTAGGCAGAAGTGCATTAGGTGAAGTCCTGCACTAAATATCAGTCTCACCCATAAGAATATCAATTCATGCACTTTGAGACTCCTGCAATGCAAACCAGAATGAAGTAATTGGAGGCAACTTGGGGACTTACTTCACAAGGGCGCTTTTGGCCTGAAACAGGCTACTTCAGAGGTGACCTCTGACTCTCAAATGTTGTGATACTCTCTAGGATGCTTTGAGATGATAAGAATTGTACAGCTGGTACAAGATTTCTATTTCTGTGCCTTCGTCTTGGAAGATTCTCTTATTAAGTAGTAATTTTTTTCCATTTGGAATCCGTACCTGTAAAAATCTTTTCTGAAGTCTCCTATTCCTGTCTTCTGCTCCATCTGGACTACATCTCTTTTGGTATTTCCAAATACCTAATTTCATACCTCTCACCTCTTCTGTATTACAAGGTTGTGTTACTGCTTTTTTTCCCTTTACACAAAAATTGATAGTCTGTAACTACTCTGATAAGTTTACCAAAATCAAAGCATATTGATAACCATTACACATAATGAAAGGCTGTTATGATCTTTGAGAATCCTTGCCTCTGTGAAAATTAAAGCAAAGCTTTAAAATCCTTTATTACTTTATTTATTCCTGGAGCTTTGAGGAGTGCTGGTCCAATCAGCTCTACTTCTCTGCAAAACTGATAAGAAGAAATTTAGCTGGGAATGGCTTACAGTTTCCTACTGTGTTTTATTAATATTGCTTTTATTTATGCATTTAGTTTTGTTTTAATTTTATTTAATTTTATTTTATATATATATACATATATATATGCATAGTCTGAGATAAAATAATCTATTCTTGCTTTAACCCAAATGATTTCACTTCTAATACAAGATTTCCCAGCTTCTGGCTTTCTATACTACAGGAATTCAGAGTGAGATTAAAGGATATTGAAAAATTCTCTTACCAAACACCATACTTTACCTCCATTTCTCCAGTCTAAGTATCTGTTTGTATGAGAGCTAGTTCCAACTTCTAATAGAAGTTTAGCAATTAGAAATTACTCATTGTAATGCAGCATCATTATAGTATAAATTTGTGATAACTTAGGGATTTGGGGGTTACATTTATACTGCTATATTTAGTATAGTGGTGGTAGAATCAGATCCCCTGTTCATGTTAGGGAACGGGACACTCTGGAAAAAAGTGTTGCATACATAGCACTTTATTAATTTAAATAACCTCATGCTGTTTAACAGGTGACTCAAGTAAGCAAAGTATCTTAATGTGGATTAGAAACCTGGATAAATGCAATCCTTTGGGAAGATTCAGTATAGCTTCAGTAAAGTGAAAGTCCTGCATTGCAAACCTCTTGAAGATCTTCAAAGCATACATGTAGCTAAAGACTGATAGTTTACCTGTATTCGTCCCAAGGCTTTTAGGGGGAACTTAATAGTCATAGAATAAGAGGTAAGATGCCACTGATAAAACATTTGTTAAAAGATAACCAAAACAGAATATATATGTTTTCATTACAAGAGAGAGTGATTACAATTGTAGTTCCACTGCAGCGCTGCCCATCAACATATTTCTAAATTACTTACAAAACAATATGATCAGTAGATAAGACAGTTTTCAGATATTATTTAATAGAACACTTGAAGATAGCTAAAGGCCCATAGAAGTCTGTGTGACTATGTAATGAAAAGGCAGTTAACATTCATTCTAAATATATACAAAACGCACATGAGGAAAAACAATCCTAACTTTACATGTGACCTGGCAGGCTGCAACTTTGCTCCTTGTAAGTGAACTGGCATTATGATAAATAGCTCTGTCAAAACACTGACTTAACATTCAGCAGTAGACAAAAAGGAATGTTAAGAATTACTGCAAAAGGCAGAAAGAGCAAATGCTAAATAAATATTTATGCCACTTTATAAATATATGCTTCATCTTCTTCTAGAATACTGTGATTCTTTTTCTTATCTCAGTAGAGCAGAATATAGGCCTACAACAGAAATCATAACAAGTTCAAAAATCAACAAAGTTAATCAAAGATACAAAATAGCTTCAGAATGAATAATGATTAAACTGAATGATATTCAACTAAAAGAGAGATTTCTGGAAAAGTGTACAGTAAAGCTCTTCAGACTTGTAACTATCTGGAGATAGTTGTGGAGAAGGTAGAGAGATCTTTCCACTTTCTCTTACAGAACAGGAACTAGGGGCTAATGAATAAAGCTAGTATGAATCTAGTGTGAAACTGAAGGAGGTGGTTGATCATGCAATGGGGTTGTATATATTTTGAACATTTTGCTGGACAAGGTTTTATATTCAAAAATTAAATATGTGCTCAAGCAGACAACTAGAGAGACAGAAAAGTGATGCAAGTACTTGGAAGAAGTTATTAAATAGATAAACTCCATGAAGTTCAAGAAATTCCATAAAGTGAAAATAATAGAGGTCAAGAAAGTATTAGAGAAAATAAAATCTGTGCTTGCTGTGCACTAGCTTTTCCCTAGTTACTCCCTTTGTCTTTTAGAATCAGGATACTGGGATACAAATATTATTGAGAACCCATGGTCTCAGTTTTCTTTAATTCAGTTCTGGTTTCTTTACTTATTCATTATTTATTAATTATTTATATTTATTCCTGTAAATAAAATTGATTTCTGTAAATAAAATCAGTCTCTGCATTAGTGTATTTCAGTAGTCACTTTACTGAAACTGGTTAATTTACACTGGTGTTCTTAACAAATTTGCCCAGATTTATTTATACTAAATCATGCATACAAGCATGCTGCCAGTCTCTACGATAAAGATATTTCAAAGAAAAAAAATTGTCAAAGAAAGCTATCCATGTGATTAATGAGGCATATGAACAAAAAACATGTACTTATTTAGTGGAAATTACTGGATGAACTTCGCTATTAAACTAAGTTAATTAAAGTTGCATGTAAAAACTCTATTTAATTATTGCACACATTGCGTGTGAGTTTTATGTGTAGTTATTTCTTCTAGGTTTATAATGACTTTGCTTGTTCTGTTCAGGAGCTATGGCAGAGGTGTGGTACCACAGGGTAAATCACAGAGCTGCTTTAAACTTTTACGCCAAATATACCTAGTGACATGATCTGAGAAAAATTTTATCTGAAATTAAGACAGGAGTTAGCTTGGTTCCATGCAGATTCTCTTGGAAGAGAAAAGGGAACTTTTAAGTATTTACTAAACAGTGATAATTTCTGCCTACTACCAAGCAAGCATCAGACTTCATACTCTTACCAACTCCATGCAAACATCACCCAAAAACCCGCAATTATAAAAACCTTAGTCTGGCTTTCATTATTAAGTAAGCTTTTACTTTAGGGTAATTACGACAAGCAAAATGCATGCACTGACAAGGAACTTCAGTTTCCTAACAGATAAATAAATATAAACTAAAAAAAGACACCTGAAGGCATACTGCTAACTGAACTTAACCTATTTTACCTGAAAGCAAACCAGAAGAATCTTGCCTCTACTACAATTTTAATTCTGCATATGTCTGGAAGTCTGGATGCAAAAAAAATCAAACAAAGCAAAACAACAATAAAAAGCAACTCCCCTCAAATTACTGGTTTCTAAATAAAGCAGGAAATTATTTCCACTACCCAAAACCAAAGCATAACAAACAGGATTCTAGGAACATTGTATTTGTATGTTTCATTTGGAAAAGCATTCGATTCACCAGAATCCTGGCTTAGATTTTTAAGAGAATGTTAACCTGGAGATTGCTTGCCAGGAAAAAAAAATGAAAACCTCCTATATGATTCAGTCTAATTAGCAAATTTTGCCAAGAAGGCCTTTGAAAAAGGACCAATATCTACCCCAGCACATAGTCAATTCCCTCCCTCCCTTGGGTCCTTTAGAGTTATTTGCATCCTAAGAGTTCAAGAAACTTCCTTCTTTTGTAACACTATGATAAAGATCACCAGACTATTCTCAATGTCATCATTAGTAGACTTCTTTGTTTTCAGATGAGTCGCAATTTAGATCTCAGGTAAACAGACGAACTATCTCCTACATCTTGTTTTCTCCAAAAAATCAAGGGGTTCATTACTCAGTTTAGCTAGCACATGATAATTAAGATTACAACTATGAGGTAAAGCCCTCACGAAGATAAAGCAATTCAGAATTTCAACATGAATTTAGAGATAAAGATGGACCTTTGCAGCAGCACAATATGTTGTGGTAAATTGCTGATGTGTGAAAGCTGCAAATTGCCTGTCTTCATTAGGAATTTATTAGTCATTTGTTACCTTAGGTGATGACATACTTTGTTTCCTACTGAAGACACATGCTCCAGGAAAATGGCTTCCATGCTTGGAAAAGATTTTGCCAGCTGCAGGCAGGCAGGCAGGCAGGCAGGCAGGCAGGCAGATTAAGGCTTTCCAGTCATTTGGACTACTTGCCTGCCTCAAATTAAGCAGTTAAATGTTTTGTGGCTCACACCCCAAATTTTGGAATTTGAGGCCCTTTCCCTTCCCCCATCAGTTTAAGAGAGCCTGATGTCAAGACCTTTGAAGAGAGTGTTATGCAGATCTTTAAAATTTTTGCTTAGAGAGCTGTATAGAGTAGAGTTTTGTGAAGTAATTCTAATAGCAAGAAGTTGCCTATTTTTGTTTTAATGTTATTGGGTTTTTTTTGTTTGGTTGGTTGAGTGTTTTTTTGTGTGTGTTTGTTAGCTTGACAGTAACATGTTCATGCTGTGGTAGAAAGTTTGTGGAACCTAAAGAACAAATACTAATTATGCTGTAAGGTATATAAATAACACAGCTAAGATTGTTAAGAAAACTGATAGTAACAAGTACCTAAACAAAACTAGTGGAGTTTTACTTGTTTTCAAGGAAGTTATCAAATTAGCAAATGGCAAGATTCCAAATGGTGAAGCTGGAATGTGCCATAGTTAATCTCATAATTTTTCTCTGAAGTATGTCAGATAATGATTCATTTTGCAATAACTGTTTAATCCAATGCATGACTTCTCTCTTTTGTTATGGAAGACTGAAAACAAAATAGGAAAACATTGTCTTGCTAGGGCAGTTATGACTCCAAAAAGGCAGAAGATATAGAAATGGATTGACAATGTATAAAGGTATTTCTTTTGCATTTAAGCCAGATAGTCTTGACAGAAATTCTTGATTTAACTGAACCTTTTTGTGTGTCAGTCATATAGTGGTAGTTTGCCCATAGCGCCACATATGTTTCCAGTCTCCTAATAATATAGAGTGAAATTCTTGATATTTTATTGCTGAATACTTGTTGTCTTCTGCAGGCTTGTAGGAATAACAAAGATTTTAAGTAGGTAATATACAAGGTACTGTTTGCATACATTATATAAAGACACAAATATAAATATACATGTACTTAGATGTATGTAAGCAATACAATTCAAAATAATTAGGTGATATTTAGCCATAAATCATGCTCTTACCTGTTTTCTTATCTGAGCGATCTACCTACTGGGCCTAGTGAACAACAAATGAGAAACTTGTGAAAGAAAGCTCCAACAGTAATTGTCAGAGAAACAGTTTTGCTGTGATAACTGTAGACCTAATGACACTGGTTTTTGAAGGAAAGTAATGAGTATATCCAGGATTAGAATTATGTAAATTGATCTGATACTATATCCTGCTCAAAGATTTTTACTGTGCTACACACTTTGCTTTAAGCAAGACACAATTTCTTATGCATATAAGTAATTATTTTCATGTTTCTTGAATATTTGAACTAGAACAAACTGTGATTTGAAGCACATGGCCACTATCATTATGTGACAGTTCAGGGAAGGCTTCTCTCCTCAAACTTTTCTTCAGCGGAAACAAAATTATCAACAAGGATTTTAATATCCTGTTTTCCAAGGCAATAGTTTGACATATTTCTAAGTCAACTGGAAACACTCTTGGCAGGTTTACTGAGTATAAATTTAACATGTAACAATGAACTTCTTGTTTTCTTACTGTCCACAAGAATATGTACACAACTGAGGGCAAAGAGAGTTCTAAATTTAGGAGATAGCTTTAGGCTTAAAAGTTATTTATTTTTAGTGAGCAGAAGACTGTAAGAAATATATCTATTTTGCAGAATCTTTTGTACACAATTTCCCTCCTCCACCAAATGAATTTTAAATAGTTCTCCATCCTCTTTTCCTCAACTCTGTGAAATGCACTATTCATCACAGGTAGGAAGACTATTCATTTGCACCCTAACTGGCCTCTTATGTGTATTTAACATAACAGGGTCAAGTGAGAGAGAGTAGTCCATCAGACTTCTCATAAAAAGCTGACATTGAAATGAGTGGATGAAGCTCATGAGGGAATGATAAAACAGAAGAAAAAGGTTCAGGATAAATTATCTCACTCTGATTTGTGTGACAGTTGTATTTCATTTCTCTCAAACACACCACCATCGTTCCCCAACCCTCTCTTAAGACATGAAGTCAAATTCTCGTACACTAACTTCCTGGACTGTATTTTTTCTTAAAAAAGCTCTTCAACTTATCTCTTTCAGACATTTTCAGGGTAAATGTTAAAAGCAAAGAAAACAAAAAAAAAAAAAGGAAACAACAAATAAGTGAAATATTTCAGTGTTTTCAAGGAAAAATTCTGAATTACCCAAATAGCTCATTTCAAGTTTCAAAACCCTCCATTTCCACAGGGAATTTAGCCATAAGTTTGATGTTCAATTTTTCTCCTGTCTCACAGCAACCTCCTTTCCAATACTGTGTATTCTGAAGAGCAATTTCCATGATTGTGAGAAAGCAAATTTTAAAGCTCTGTGACATAAAAAAAATTTCCAAAATTACACAAGTACTTTCATTCAGACCTTTTGTGTAAAGTGAATGTTATGATTTTGTTTTTGTCATTAAATACTCCAAAACATCAGCTGTCATGTGCATATGAAAAGAGATGGTATTCATGAGAAAAAAAATCACATTTGAATGTTGTGGTTTGAGAAATGTGCAGCAAGTTAAGGGTGCAGCTGAAGGGTGTCAGAAGAGAAAAGAGTACAAGTCAATGGTTTTAATTACAGTAATAGGGAAACTGATGTTTATAACTTGTTTTTCAGACTCTGTTTTTCTTTAGTGTGAGATGTAGCTTTCTGAAGCTGCATGAAGACATGAAAGGTTACCTCTGATGTTATGTGAAAGGAACCAAAAGAAGCTATTCTGACTGTAGAAATCATAATTTTGCATAGAAATTTGTTTCCAGATTTTTCTATAAAATTTCTAAGCTTTAAAAAATCAGAAATTTATCATTTAGAGTAGGTCCAATGAAAAAAGAGGAAGAGAATATTAATCACTTGTAATTGGATGATGGAAGAATTTCAGTCCAGATGTTATAAACTATAAAAGCAGATGTTTATCTGTGATTTTTATTATTTTTCAACCAGTGTTTCTCAAGACCAAGTCATATGTTTTGACTCCATCCCATCTGACTCATAACAAAGCATGATATTTCCTCAATACAACTCCAGCACTTTTGCTTTTCATGTAATTCCCTTCACAATGGGAAACCTTTCAACAAAAATAAGTATGAAATTGAAAGCTGAAGAGCTTAGGCCAAATGGAAAAGTTATGGTACTCATAAAAAGTTTATTGAAATCAGTTTGCTAAAACAAAAAATCATAGCTTAATCTGTAATCAATGGGTCTGATGATTTTTAACATTCTGAAAAAAGAGAGCATTTCATTCTTTGGAAAGGAACTCTCATAAGCAGAACCAACATGTTACTAAAAAGGAAACCTGGAGAAGGAAATCAGTGCAATTGCTTTTTCATACAGTCATGCAGAGCTGTCTGTGCATAGTATATTGTAGGATTTGTTCTCTCAGCTAGATAGAAAAAAATGATAATAAATCAACACAAGCTTACCATGTTGCTTTGAAAAACAGTGTTATTCAAATGCGTGGTAAACAGCTGTTGAGTTACTAGGAAGAGAAGGAAAGGTTGCTCCCATTGCCTATGTGTGCCTGGGTTGTCTGTTAGGAGTGGCTGCGAGCATGCTGCACTGCTCTTGCTAATACCACTGAACATAAAAAGGATGGATGGAGGCAGTAAAACATTATATGTATCCCATGTTTCTTTTGTTATAATTACATCACTAAAGAACTTAAGTATGGAACTTGATGTTGCCATTAGCTTAGTGTAAGATCGTTTCTTGATTTTTTTTTTTTCCATTTGGAAATTCTAAAATTATTTCTCTTGGTACTTATTTGTAATTTCTATGTTTACATATAGAAAAGAAAAAATCCTTTTTTTCTCCCCAAAAGAGGTACTGTCAAAATGCAAATGAAGCTGTTAGATAATATGGTCATCGGTATTGTAGAAAGGACATTGTATCTCTAAACAAATTTGATACAATTAAAGATTGGAGAGAATAATGGAGAACAACATCAGCTTTTTAGTGATGATTTCCAGATTCTGCTTTGCAGTAGCAGTGATGGAGCAGTTCAGGTTTAACTGCCTAGGTGTGCTAGAGACACTCATGGATTGAGCAAAAAGAATTACAGTGAATGGGATAACATCATACTGGTGACTAGTGGGGTTCCTCAAGGCTCCATCTTAGGCTCTGTGCTCTTCAACATCTTCATAAATGACTTAGACACAGGACTGGAAGGGATACTAAGCAAGTTTGCTGATGGCACAAAACTGGGAAGAGCTGCTGACTCCATCAAAAGTAGGAAGGCCCTGCAGAGAGACTTTGACTAATCAGAGAGCTGAGCAACCATCAACAATATAAAATTCAATAAGAAGAAGTGCCGGATTCTGCATATGGGATGGAACAACCCTGGATATAGGTACAGATTGGGGAATGAGATGCTAGATAGCAGTGCCATGGGAAGGGACCTGGTCAATGGCAAGTTGAATCTGAATCAGCAGTGCCCTGGCAGCCAGGAGGGCCAACCGTGTCCTGGGGGACATCAGGCGCAGCATCGCCAGCTTGTTGAAGGAGGACATTGTCCTGCTCTGCTCTGCTCTGCTCTCCGCTGGGGTGGCCTCACCTTGAATATTGTATGCAGTTTTGGGTACCACAATATAAGAAAGTTGTTAAGCTCTTAGAGAACATCCAAAGGAGGACTACAAATATGGTGAAGGGCCTTGAGAGACAGCCATAGGACGAACAGCTGAGGTCATGTGGTGTGTTCAGCCTGGAGAAGAGGAGACTGAGAGGAGGCCTCATTGCAGTCTACAACTTTCTCATGAGGGGAAGAGGAGGGGCAGGCATGGATCACTTCTCTCTGGTCATCAGTGACAGAACTCGAGGGAATTGCCTGAAGTTGTGTCCGGGAGGTTTAAGCTGGATATTAGAAAAAGTTTCTTCACTCAGATGGTGGTTGGGCACTGGAACAGGCTCCTCAGGGAAGTGATCAGAGCACCAAGCTTGATAAGAGTTCAAGAAGTGTTTGGACGATACTCTCAGGCACAGAGTATGACTCTTGGGGACAGTCTTGTGCAGGGCCAGGAGTTGGACTTGATGATCCTTGTGAGTCCCTTCCAACTCAGCATGTTCTGTGATTCTGTGATTCTGTCATAGTGAGCCACATGTCTTATTCCTGTCTGTCGTGGAGGGCTTGAGGTATTGCTCATCATTGCAAAAGAAGTCGGCTGGCTAGAACTGTTCAAATCTGGATGTGTATTATGAAATCTTGCTAGAGACCACCCATCAGCTCTGCTAGCTGAACTATTTGTGTGTTTGTTCCTGGGATCATTTCAGTCCAAATGTATCAGTCAATGTCTAGTTGTTCAAACTAACCCAGCTCAGTTTGAAGAAAGCTGCGTAGGGAGTTGGAAACTGAGCCTAACAGTTGGCCTGAGAAAGGCCTTGAGTAGGATCTTTGTCACCTGCTTCAGGAAATGCTATAATTTCTTTTTCTCCTTCAGAAATATCTAAGAAACCCTTCAGTACTATGGAGCAAATACTTTTGCTTCTTTTGGTAGTTAGCTTGGCTTGCTATTACGGATAATATTCTAATCACCAAGGCCAGTGATGTTTTTGGTGATAAATTTTAATAACGAGTTTTGAAATGTGAAATGGGCAACTTGGTTCTTCTTTATTTATATGTATACAGTACACTCACACGTACATGCATGTTTTTACCTATCCAGAAGAAATTCAGATCTAAAGATTAATGCTGAATAAAAATGTGTGCATTTTTGGTATAATCCTGGACAAATTATGTCTTCATACTGTTCCTCTGTGTTTTGGCAGAATGGTTACCTGAAAGATATTTGTGAAAATGGTATTATTTTTCTTGAGAATTAGAGTTTTTCATTCCTCTTGAAGACTTTGAATGCAGTTTCAGATGACTGAACCAAATGAAGAATATTTTGTACTGAAAAATATAGCTTTGTTTCTGATGGGGCTGACTGTCAGCATCTAGAATTGAATGCTTCTTCCATATTTTTATTTGTAAAACATAAATAATGAGTTTAGTGAGCTGAATCAAATTTCTGAAGGGCAGCCTTAGAGCTGGTATGAGGGAGGGGGCAGGTCTGTGTATCAGGGAGGAGGATGGAAGAAATGAGATCATGTCTTTTACTGTCAGTAGGTTGCTGGGCTGACTTAATTTTTATCACACCATCTTGAAGGCTATGCTGCACTCAGTGCAGTGAGTTAGCACTGATTTCAGTAATTCAATCAACACTGTTATTGAACTAACAATAGTAAAATTAGGCCCCACTTGGCTTTCTTCTGACTAATTGTAAGTCCCTGATAGAGCTGGTGCCCTAATAAGTCACTCCTAAATTATACACTGTTTTTCAGGGTATCGTAAGTTACACCAGACCCTAACTAGTTCCTGGAAAAATCTATTTGTTCTTGCTTTGTCGTGTTTATCTAAAAAAAAAAATTGTATAACAATTTAATGTCAATAAAAACACTGACTCAGGGCTATACACCCAAAGTACATATTTTGCTTTGCAGTGGCAAGAGGTTATGACATTTAATTCCTAGCCAACCTTTCACATATCTCTGTTTACAGTTCACATGTGTACAGTCAGATCAAATACTATACATACACTGTCATGGGTAAAATGCATTACACAATAACATAAAGTTCCTATATACTGGAATTTTTTTCTGCATATACATATGTGTGCATGTATGTGCACACATACATGTCTGCACAGTAATGAAAACAATGGACTAGCAGGAAATTAGTCATTGAGAGAGATCCCATTCTGCTGTAGGCAATCAAATTGTGTTCCTTCAAATTTCTCTATTTGAAGGCTTTTATCCCTACTGCTTTCATTAGAAGTCTATTCCAAATCCGGAATGCTCTACAACCTCTTCATCTATAAGAAGAAAGTCTAAATTACTAATGACTAATTCTGTTATTTCTCTTCTGTCTGACATTCTTTCTTAGCTTAAAAGAGTTATTTTTTTGTTCTTGGTGCTTATTCCTTATCAGGATTATAAGGATATGCTCAGTTTCTGGAAATCAGTCCTATATCCTTGCTGTTTTTATTACCAGATTAAAAAAATAAGTTCTTCATGCCTTCTCATGTGAGACAAATTTCATATCCTTCTTGTAATCCAAGTAGTTCTCCTCTGGATCTGCCTTAGGTGTTTGAACATATGCTTGCCAACAGTTTGTTGAATAGGATCTTTTCCCAATAAAAGTGTATCTGTTTATGTTTCCTAGGATTCCTTTTGCCTTTTTATCACCTGCAACACATGACAATTTACTGACATTCTGTAACCACCTTTAAGTCCTTTTTTTCTGGGCATTTAAACCTGAACAGCTTCCAGTTAATAGAGTAATTTGAAGACTTTCTGTGTTCTACTATTGAACAAAAATTGGTTACTTCTTCTCTAGTATACAAGATCATTGAGAAGTCTATGGAAACTGTTTTACATATTTCCAAACAGCAAACCACGATAGCCATTAAGTATGAACAACAACAAAAGAAACTTATTAGAAAAATAAATTAAGGTGGAGAAAACATATTGCTTTTCTTGAAATATTGAAATTCTCAATATATTACTTATTGCTACTTTCTCTGCTTCCCACAGGGCACACAGCCTCATGTCCCCTCTCTCACTTCCAAATCAGAGATGCAACTGATATGAAAGAAGGTAGCAAAAGGGCAATTCATCTTCACCAACCAGTAGTTAATATCTTTCCTTACAAAGTGCTGGAGGAGAAATTTTGCACAGTGAATCTGAGCCAAGTGTTATCAAATCAGCCTCCAGTTTACATCAAAGAGCTTGCTTTGATAAATGAAATACTTTACTGCTCTCCGTCTCAATTTTAAAATTAGTATCTTCTTGTGTACATATTTTACTATATGAGACAAAATTCAGTAAGAATCAGGTCTATTATCTTCTTTGTTTCTTTAATGATTTAAGAGAAATCCTTAGCATTGGGTTATTAATGTTTTTCCAGATGCTTGAAATGAAATCAAAGGAAGGATTTGGATTTGCTGACATTTCTGGATTTTGGAAGGGTATCTAGAACTTTTACCCCTGCGTTCTCTCTGAAATAACTGGCAATCTTGTTTAATAATTCTTAACATGCTGAAAAGTTTGGCAGGTTCAGAGAAACTGTTCCTTTAAAAGTAAATATTGAATCTGAACACATTGTCCTTAGCAAGAGGAAGGGAAAAGAGGTATGGGCGTGCTCTTGGAAATATTTGAAACCCAACTCTATGGATATTAAATTGTTTTGTTGTATTTTATCACGATTTAGATTATGACGACTATATAAAACCTCAAAAAATTCACCTATGTATTCTCTAAGAACAGTGAAAGACAACTTGAACCACAGTTTTCCATAGCAATACTGCAGATTATTTCTGAATTCACCTTCTGCAAAGGCTTCTCTTCTTACCAGATCCAGCTGTCTTTCTGTAAATGACACTTCCTTTGAGGGATAGCATTGATATAACTGTTGGGACTGTGGTCGAAGATCGATAGAAAGTTGTTATATTTTCTGCCTTTACTAGCTAATGGCTGAAACTCATTTGGAGAAAATGTAACAGTTCCACTATAGGGAAACCCAAAATGTCTTTGGAATAAACCAGGGCTGTGCAGATGAGCATATGATATTTAAAAAGCCAACCTCAGCTTGTTCTTCATCCTCCCTGGGTAAAGATTCAGGGTAATAGAAACCACTCTGATCAACAACAGGGTGGAGAGAGAGAGAGATGCTGGACAACATAGGCTGTGAGATTTCTTTGTATTTTGACTATCAATACCCTCGAACATCCCAAAAATTCATAAAAACTTTAGTGCCAGTTTGTAGTAGGTCATGCCATTTGAGTTAATTAGGTTAATTTACAGTGCGTTCTCCTGGAGGCTGTGTCTAAACACTCATGAAATGAGCTAGAACATCTCAACTACTTATGGGAAATGGGTCTTTTTTTTCTTTATGAGATGTGATAGTACCAATGTTACACATCTAATAATAGCAAGTTTCTTAGTGTTCTGAAAACCTAAAATTTCATTTATTTATGTGAACCTCTCTAATCATTGCTAGCCACAAATAATACCTTTATGTAATAATTTGTTTAGATTGTCACCAAAATATTTTATGGTGGCAGTAAATACTCTCTTCTTGTTAGGTGCTTGTAAGGTAGATCTTAACCTGCTAAATTAATACTAACCACCTAGCTCCTGTAAGACACCAAGTTTTACTGAGTTTGCTAACTGTGGCCTCAGAAATGCATAAAATAAGCTTAAGAAGCTCCATATTCTTAGAAGTCCCTTATTAACATCTTAGCTTTTACCAGGGAACTGCCTCCAACAGAAGTTATCCCAAGTTATGAATAGGTGAAAAATCTTAAAATTGAGAATTGTCAGTATAAATAATTTTGATACTTAATGGTTTCAAAATATTTATGCTAATAGAGGTGAATCCAATATATAAACAGGTGCCTATCGTATGATATTGGGAGGGCATTCTTCAGGAACTGTATTCGATTCCCTAGTAGTTGTGGCACTAATAACCAGAAGTGAAAAGCTGTATGTTTGGCTATTGAGCCAGAGAAAAGCCAAAGGACACACTCAGGGAAAGGCGAATATACTTTGAGTAACACAGTGTTACTCTCAGTTTCTGTATAATGTCAGTTGCAATGATACTGTTTCCATGAGTCTACTAGTTTGGTTTTACTTTGACCTTGAACTGTCATTCCTGAGAAATTATGTAATTGGTTTGGCGGTAACAGAACGTAGAAACTCCACAATTAATTCACATAAATCATTATTTTACTTAATAAAACTTTCATTTTTCTGCTTGCTTGGTATTTATCATATAAATTAATTTTCTGAAAACTAGAAATGACACCAGATGAATCTTTACAAAAATTTTCATGATTTCTTCCTTAAAAGTACTCTTATTACATGTGATTAATGTGGCAGGGAAAGTTTAATACTATTGAGCGATGGGGACAGGTCTACCAACACAGACAGTCTTAAAACATTTTGAAAAGTCTTGTGAAGCTGGGAATTTTAAATGGGCCCTCCTGTTCCTTGGAAAAGATTCAAATTACATGGTTTTCATGCCACTTCACACAAGAAGTAAGCAAAATATTTTGCTCAAGTAAGCAAAGTAAAAGGGTAACTAGTATTTATGCACACAAGAGAATCTATGGATTAGTATGGCTCACATGCTGAACACAAATCAGCAGAGGCATGCTGCCATGAAAAGGAAAATGTACAAACAGAACCCTATATCCAAGACAAGCAAAGTAATCCCTCTCTTTGCTGCACTAGTAAGGCTTGTTAGAATACTTTGTTCAGTTCTGTGTTTTCCTCTCCAAGACAGGCAGAGGACAGGCTGAAATGCACGTAAAGGAGAGAAGCAACAGTGATTGCAACTCTGGAAACCATGATCTACAAGGAACGAATAAGTGAACTGAAACTTTTTTTCTTCAAAAAGAGAACAATAAAGGAATATGGTGTGGAGAAGGAATGTGGTCTTTAGCAAAGAGGAAAGGAATAGTGTTTTCCTTGTTTGCTGTAGATAAAGTGAGAAATAATAGCCTTAAATTGCAAAAAGGAGGAGGTATATTAGATTTTTAGAAAAAAAAATTATAAGAGTAAGAATAATGACGTGCTGGAATAAAGCTCTGAGGAGCTGTGAAGTTGAAATTATTTAAGTTCTTTAAAAACAGGTTTAACAACTGTCTGCCCAGACATCCATATGCGACTCTATCCTAATCCACAAATCCCTATTGCCTCTATGATTTTATGTTCAGTTCCAATGCACCTTTGAAGTACAGTGAATGAATATACGAATTTAAATACTATTCAATGTTTTTTCTTAACTAAAACATTTAATTAAGGAATATTTCAGATGTATAATTGCACTGGATGTGACTAGCAAGGTTTTGGTAGCAGAGGCCTACAGGGGTGGCTTCTGTGAGAAGCTGATAGAAGCTTCTCTTGTCTGATAAACCCAATGTCAGCCAGCTGCCTCTGACCAAGGCTGAGCCCATGAGTGACTTTGGTAGTGCTTCTGGGATAACATAGTTAGGAAGGGGAAGAAAAACTCCATGTGCAACTGCAGTCAAAGAGTGGACTGTGAGTATGTGAGAGCAAACAGCCCTGAAGATACCAAAGTCAGTGAAAAAGGAGGGGCTGGGGACACTCAAGGCACCAGAGCAAGATTCCCTTGCAGCCTGTGATGAAGACCATTGTCCTAGTTCAGCAGGAGGGACCAGCTAACCCTGTGTGGGGGTGATCAAAGCTGTGTATTCTACCCCCTCTATTCATTCCCCAAGGACAATGGGCCATTAGCAGCAGCTGCCCAGGGAGCCACTATCACCTTCACACCCAGCCTGAGGGAGCGGAGCTGCTAATGGGCCATCAACAGCTCAACACCCCCTGGCTCCCAGAGTCAATCACCCATTGTGTGAGTCCCCGCCCAGGGGGAGGGACTGAGTGCTCCCTGAGGGTACATAAGTGGTGGGTAAGAAGACCTTGGGTACTTCTCGTCGGATCCAGAGCAACAGCAGGACCTTGACAGGAGGAGATCACCGCTCTCGCCCAGACCACAGCCCTCGCCTGCACCAACAGGTTTTTCTTTTCCTTTTGCTCTGGACTTGGGGGAGCCACAGGGGTCTCAGCAGAAGGGCAAACAAACCCCCTTGGGTTTGTGCCCCAGGACACTGGGTTATACTGCTGGGGTATTGTGAGTTGAAAGCAATTTCCCTTGTGTATCAGTGTTGTTATTGTAATATTATTATTAAATTTTAGCTCTGACTTATAATCTCTCTCGTGGTGAGTTCATTTCCCCTGCTGGTTCACCTTCAAACCAGCACATCTTTTGGCGCCCAACGTGGGGCACGAGAGAGAAGTCAGAACTACAATTTCATTTTGTGTATTTGGGTACAGAAACTCCCTGACTACCATGTTGCTTGATGTATTCATGTGGATGGTGTATCTCGGCCTGTTCATATTTCGACACATGGGGAACCATGTGCCTGTTTTGATGCTCTCTTTAATACCAGGGAGAAGGATCAAAATTGCTTTATTAATATACTATGTTTATGTTGTCATAACATCAGAAGCAATGAATTTCATTGTGAATGTATATTCAGTCTGGTCTGCCTGTCCTGGTTTGGGTTGTTACCTCTGGGGTCTCATTAAAAATAGCACCCAGACTGTGGGGAAAACAGGCGGAGATGGTTACTTCCACCTTTTCACCTCTGCTACAACAATCATTGAAAATATTGAGCTTCCTTTTGATGTTAGGGACAGCATAATCCTGCTGTTAGTGTTGCTTTGTCTCCTCTGTACTGTATACACCATGTTTAGGGTCAGAACTGGGCTCTCTAAGGAGACTTGCTGGAGGCCTGCCCTGGGAGCGGATGATGTTGAGTGGCACGGGAAGTGGGAAGATATGGGCCAGTATTTGGAGACCTTCTCTCCTCAAATGATCTGGAAATTCACCCCGGAACAACTGCAGGACCCTGCCAAAATGCTAAGCTATGTGAAAGGAAGATGCTCTGGTAGTCCCAGAGATGTGCAGCTCACAGCAACCTGCTGGGCCCTGGCCACTGCCTACCGCACACTGCTTGGTGTGGTACAGCATCATCAGGAGGAGGAGAAAAGGAGCAAACCCACAGGCACCATGTCCACCCAGACCATGACTGAGCCAGAGAGGAAGAGAGATACATCAACTAGCGCCATGTCCACCCAGACCATGACTGAGCCAGAGAGGAAGAGAGATACATCAACTAGCGCCATGTCCACCCAGACCATGACTGAGCCAGAGAGGAAGAGAGATACATCAACTAGCGCCATGTCCACCCAGACCATGACTGAGCCAGAGAGGAAGAGAGATACATCAACTAGCGCCATGTCCACCCAGACCATGACTGAGCCAGAGAGGAAGAGAGATACATCAACTAGCGCCATGTCCACC
This sequence comes from Pithys albifrons albifrons, assembly GCF_047495875.1. Classification (NCBI taxonomy): domain Eukaryota; kingdom Metazoa; phylum Chordata; class Aves; order Passeriformes; family Thamnophilidae; genus Pithys; species Pithys albifrons. The sequence continues at coordinate 38,499,453 of NC_092462.1, forward strand.
CAGACCATGACTGAGCCAGAGAGGAAGAGAGATACATCAACTAGCGCCATGTCCACCCAGACCATGACTGAGCCAGAGAGGAAGAGAGATACATCAACTAGCGCCATGTCCACCCAGACCATGACTGAGCCAGAGAGGAAGAGAGATACATCAACTAGCGCCATGTCCACCCAGACCATGACTGAGCCAGAGAGGAAGAGAGATACATCAACTAGCGCCATGTCCACCCAGACCATGACTGAGCCAGAGAGGAAGAGAGATACATCAACTAGCGCCATGTCCACCCAGACCATGACTGAGCCAGAGAGGAAGAGAGATACATCAACTAGCGCCATGTCCACCCAGACCATGACTGAGCCAGAGAGGAAGAGAGATACATCAACTAGCGCCATGTCCACCCAGACCATGACTGAGCCAGAGAGGAAGAGAGATACATCAACTAGCGCCATGTCCACCCAGACCATGACTGAGCCAGAGAGGAAGAGAGATACATCAACTAGCGCCATGTCCACCCAGACCATGACTGAGCCAGAAGGACAACAGAAACCGATAGCAGTTGCCCCTGTCCAGAAAAGAAAATCAAAGACCAAATCAGTTCGTATAGTGCATGACGAGGAAGAGTCAGGACCTTCATCTCAAGCAGAAGAAATGGAGCCAGAAATAATCACCCGGTCCCTATCCCTGGGAGAGCTGCGTGAGCTCCGGAGAGGGTTCACACGACAGGCAAATGAGTCCATCTTGACCTGGCTACTTCGAATCTGGGATGCTGCAGCCAATGATACAATTCTAGATGGGAGTGAGGCAAGGCAGCTGGGATCCCTGTCTCGAGATGTTGTCATTGATCAGGGCATTGGAAAGAGACAGGAAACTCTCAGCCTCTGGCGGCGACTGTTGTCAAGCGTGAGGGAGAGATATCTTTGTAAGGAGGACCTCCACGTACAGCAAGGACAGTGAAACACGATGGAACAAGGTATCCGGTGCTTAAGGGAATTAGCCGTACTGGAGATAATCTTTTCAGAGGATGAGAGATTCCCTAAAAGTCCAGATGGTGTCCAGTGCACATCCCAGATGTGGTTAAAATTTGCACGACTTGGGCCAGAAATGTATTCTCGCTACCTTGCAACATTGCAGTGGAGAGAGGGAGAAGACAAGGTGGGTGCACTGGTCAGCAAACTCAGGATTTATGAAGACACTGTCACTGCTCCATTACGAGCCCATGTCTCAGCTGTGGAAACAAAACTGGCTGAACTGGAAGAGAAGATTAAGGAAGGACTCTTCCATATCTCTCCAGAACAAACAAGAGTCTCCGCCATCAGAAACAGGCGTCTCCCAGCTAAGGAGAAAGGGTACACTCCACGCGGCAATCTGTGGTTTTACCTCCATGAGCATGGAGAAGATATGAGGAAGTGGGATGGGAAACCCACCTCTTCCTTAGCAGCTCGGGTACGTGAATTGCAAAGAAGCACAACTAACACAGGCAATTCTTCAAGGTTGAAGGCTGCTCCGGTCTCTCGTGGGCAAGGCTCCAGACAGTATAGGAATGATGATGTTATGCCCGATCCTCTTGAAGGAACCTCCCGGTCATATTCACAGGGAGAGCGCAGTGAATACCATGACCAGAACTAGGGGGGCCCTGCCTCTAGCCAGGTAGAGGAGAGGGACAATCGGGTTTATTGGACTGTGTGGATTCGGTGGCCTGGCTCATCAGACCCACAGAAATACAAAGCTTTAGTGGACACTGGCGCACAATGCACGTTGATGCCATCAGGATACGTCGGGGCAGAATCCATCTCTATTTCTGGGGTAACAGGGGGATCCCAACAGCTGACTGTACTGGAAGCTGAAGTCAGCTTGACTGGCAAGGAATGGCATAGACACCCCATTGTGACTGGTCCAGAAGCCCCATGTATCCTTGGCATAGACTACCTAAGGAATGGATATTTCAAAGACCCAAAGGGACTGCGTTGGGCCTTTGGCATAGCTGCTGTGGAGACAGAGGAAATCAGACAGCTGAGCACCTTGCCTGGCCTCTCAGAGGACCCTTCTGCTGTAGGACTGCTGAAAGTTGAAGAACAATTGGTACCGCTGGCCACAGCCACAGTGCACCGTCGGCAATACCGCACTGACCGAGACTCTGTGACCCCCATACACAAGATGATTCGTGAGCTGGAGAGCCAAGGGGTGGTCAGCAAGACTCACTCACCCTTTAATAGCCCCATATGGCCAGTACGAAAGTCCAGTGGAGAGTGGAGGCTGACGGTGGATTACCGTGGTCTCAATCAGGTCACACCCCCCCTGAGTGCCGCTGTGCCGGACATGCTGGAGCTTCAGTATGAGCTGGAGTCCAAGGCAGCCAAGTGGTATGCCACCATCAACATTGCCAATGCCTTTTTCTCCATTCCGTTGGCAGCAGAGTGCAGGCCGCAGTTTGCTTTCACCTGGAAGGGGGTGCAGTACACCTGGAATCGACTGCCCCAGGGGTGGAAACACAGTCCCACCATTTGCCATGGACTGATCCAGACTGCATTGGAAAAGGGTGAGGCTCCAGAACATCTACAGTACATCGATGACATCATTGTATGGGGGAACACAGCAGGGGAGGTTTATGAGAAAGGAAAGAAGATAATCCAGATTCTCCTAAGAGCTGGTTTTGCCATTAAACGAAGTAAGGTCAAGGGACCTGCTCAGGAAATTCAGTTCCTAGGAGTGAAGTGGCAAGACGGGCGTCGTCAGATTCCAACAGAGGTGATCAACAAAATAGCAGCTATGTCCCCACCGACCAGCAAGAAGGAAACTCAGGCTTTCCTAGGCGCCGTGGGCTTTTGGAGGATGCATATCCCTGAGTACAGTCAGATTGTAAGCCCTCTCTACCTTGTGACACGGAAGAAAAATGATTTCCAGTGGGGCCCTGAACAACAACAAGCCTTTGAGCAGATTAAACAGGAGATTACCCATGCAGTAGCCCTTGGGCCAGTCAGGACAGGACAGGATGTGAAGAATGTGCTCTACACTGCAGCCGGGGAGAATGGCCCATCCTGGAGCCTCTGGCAGAAAGTACCTGGGGAGACTCGAGGACGACCGCTGGGATTCTGGAGCCGGGGATACAAAGGATCTGAGGCCAGCTACACCCCAACTGAGAAAGAGATCCTGGCAGCGTATGAAGGAGTTCGAGCTGCCTCAGAAGTGATTGGCACTGAGGCACAGCTCATCCTGGCACCCCGACTACCAGTGTTGGGCTGGATGTTCAAAGGAAAAGCTCCTTCTACCCATCACGCCACTGATGCCACATGGAGTAAGTGGATCGCTCTGATCACACAGCGAACCCGGATAGGGAATCCTAATCGCCCTGGGATTTTGGAAATCATCACCAACTGGCCGGAAGGTGAGAGTTTCGGATTGTCCTCTGAAGAAGAAGAGGAACAGGTGACACGAGCTGAGGAGGCCCCACCATATAACCAGCTACCAGAAGAGGAGAAGCGATATGCTCTCTTCACAGATGGCTCCTGCCGCATTGTAGGGACAAGCCGGAAATGGAAAGCAGCTGTATGGAGTCCTACACGTCGAGTTGCAGAAGCGACTGAAGGACAAGGTGGATCAAGTCAGGTCGCAGAGCTGAAAGCTGTTCAGCTGGCTTTGGATATCGCCGAACGAGAGAAGTGGCCAAGACTCTACCTTTACACTGACTCGTGGATGGTGGCCAATGCTCTGTGGGGATGGCTGGAGCGCTGGAGAAAGGCCGGCTGGCAGCGCAAAGGGAAACCCATCTGGGCGGCTGAGATGTGGCAGGACATCGCCACCCGGGTAGAGAAGCTGAGTGTGAAGGTCCGTCACGTAGATGCTCATGTACCCAAGAGCCGGGCTAATGAGGAGCATCGTAACAACGAGCAGGTGGATCGAGCTGCCAGGATTGAAGTCTCTCAGGTGGATCTGGATTGGCAGCATAAAGGTGAATTGTTTCTAGCTCGATGGGCCCATGATGCTTCTGGTCATCAAGGCAGAGATGCAACATACAGATGGGCTCGTGACCGAGGGGTGGATCTAACTATGGACAGTGTCTCACAGGTTATCCATGACTGTGACACATGTGCTGCCATCAAGCAGGCCAAGCGGGTGAAGCCTCTATGGTATGGTGGACGGTGGTCGAAATACAGGTATGGGGAAGCCTGGCAAGTTGACTACATCACACTTCCCCAAACACGCCAAGGCAAGCGCTACGTGCTGACCATGGTAGAGGCAACCACTGGATGGCTGGAGACATACCCCGTATCTCACGCCACTGCCCGGAATACCATCCTGGGCCTTGAGAAACAAGTCCTGTGGAGACACGGCACACCAGAAAGAATAGAGTCTGACAACGGCACCCACTTCAAGAACAGCCTCATAGACACCTGGGCCAGAGAGCACGGCATTGAGTGGGTGTATCATATCCCCTACCATGCTCCAGCTGCCGGGAAAGTTGAGCGATGTAATGGACTGCTGAAAACAACCTTGAAGGCGTTGGGTGGGGGAACTTTCAAACACTGGGAGCTGCATTTGGCAAAGGCCACCTGGTTGGTCAACACCCGGGGCTCCATCAATCGAGCTGGCCCTGCCCAATCAGAACTCTTGAATGCTGTAGATGGAGATAAAGTCCCTGTGGTCCATATGAGAGGTATGTTAGGAAAGACTGTTTGGGTTAGTCCCACCTCAAACAAAGGCAAACCCACCCGAGGGATTGTCTTTGCTCAAGGACCTGGTTGCACTTGGTGGGTAATGCAAAAAGATGGAGAAACACGTTGTGTACCACAAGGGGACCTAATTTTGAGCGAGAAGAGTTTGTAATGTTTCATTGCATATATGTATATATATATATGTATAGGTAAAAAGGGGATTAATTTGGGAATGACTAGATGGAGTAGAATAAGGGGTGGATAATGTCCTAGTTCAGCAGGAGGGACCAGCTAACCCTGTGTGGGGGTGATCAAAGCTGTGTATTCTACCCCCTCTATTCATTCCCCAAGGACAATGGGCCATTAGCAGCAGCTGCCCAGGGAGCCACTATCACCTTCACACCCAGCCTGAGGGAGCGGAGCTGCTAATGGGCCATCAACAGCTCAACACCCCCTGGCTCCCAGAGTCAATCACCCATTGTGTGAGTCCCCGCCCAGGGGGAGGGACTGAGTGCTCCCTGAGGGTACATAAGTGGTGGGTAAGAAGACCTTGGGTACTTCTCGTCGGATCCAGAGCAGCAGCAGGACCTTGACAGGAGGAGATCACCGCTCTCGCCCAGACCACAGCCCTCGCCTGCACCAACAGGTTTTTCTTTTCCTTTTGCTCTGGACTTGGGGGAGCCACAGGGGTCTCAGCAGAAGGGCAAACAAACCCCGTTGGGTTTGTGCCCCAGGACACTGGGTTATACTGCTGGGGTATTGTGAGTTGAAAGCAATTTCCCTTGTGTATCAGTGTTGTTATTGTAATATTATTATTAAATTTTAGCTCTGACTTATAATCTCTCTCGTGGTGAGTTCATTTCCCCTGCTGGTTCACCTTCAAACCAGCACAACCATTGTGAAGCAGGCTGTTCCCCTGCAGCCCATGGAGGTCCACAGAGGGTCAGAGATCCACCAGCAGCCTGCAGGGGACCACGTGCTGGAGCAGGTGGACATCCCTGAAGGAGGCTATGACCTTGGGGGAAGCCTGTGTGGACCTCTGGACCCACATGGGAGGGAAGCCCACGCTGAAGCAGGTTTGCTGGCAGGACTTGTGATCCTGCAGGGGACTCACACACTAGAGAAATCCGTACCTAAAGGACTGCAGTCTGTGGAATGGACTCATGCTGGAGCAGCTTGTAAAGGACTACAGCCTGTGGGAAGGACTCATGTTGGAGAAATTGGTGGAGAACTGTTTCCCATAGTAGTGACTCCACATGGGTGAAGGTGAAGAGTGTGAGGAATCTTGTTCCTGAGAAGGAAGGAGTGGCAGAGACAGCATGTGATGAACTGATCACAAACCCCATTCCCCCATACTCCTGTGACACCAAGGGGGAGGAGGTAGAGAAAATCAGGAATGAAGTTGAGCCTGGGAACAAGGGAGAAGTATGTGGGATGTGTTTTCAAGATTTGGTTTTGTTTCTCATTATCCGATTCTGATTTTATTGGTAATAAATTTAATTTATTTCCCCAAGTCAAGTGTGGTTTGCTCACTATGGTAACTGCTGAATGATCTCTCCCTGTCTTTATCTTGACCCACATACATTTCATTATATTTTCTCTCCCCTGTCCAGCTCAGGAGGAAAGTGCCAGGCATCTAGCATCCAGCCAGGGTCACCCCACTACAAAAATTCTGAAAATGATAATGTTATAGTTTAGAATTTTACTCAATGTATTTTATTTATCACTTACTTATGTTTCCAATAAAAATGTTAACTTCACATAAACAGAATTATAATTTGATTAAAATTAAACAACCAATGAGGTGAATTTTTGTTTGCACGCCTATAGAAAAACAATTATTTAGACAGATCTGTTTCATAAGTAATATTAAATCTCCACATGATCCTTCGTTCAACATACAGCTAAACCAGCTAGTTCATCTGTGTATGTGTGTGTGTGTTAAGAGTAGGATGAACTCTATAAAATTTTATTGTGAGAGATTGGTCAGAGGATTTGGGTTCTCACAGTATTGCTGTATGTTACAGCAGTGATCTGTGTCTTTGCCTTTCCAGTATGGGTTGGCTCATTATAGTCTCACTATTTATTGTTCATTACATTGTATTCCTGCTTTCTCCTCCTTGTTCTTTTTCCAATGTATCAGGTGGTGTTTTGTGCATGGCCAGTCTGCTCCAGCAGTTGTGTGAAGAACCCTATGTTAACTTGATAAAGTTACTCCCTCTTGCCAGCAAAGTATGCAGAGGACTTGGGTTTCTGGTAAAAGAGCATTTGGCAGAGTGAGCTGAGCTAGGGTAGAAAAAGCCATAGTCCGTGGAGTGATAAAAATGAAGGAGGTCTCAGATCTGTCTTGTACTTAAGGCTACTTGGACTGTAAATATTCTGCAAGATACAGGTTCTTCCCTGCCTGAGTAGGGAAGGATTAGTTACTGCAAAAAACAGATTCCTGCTTGGAACTTCCCAAAATAGCTCAGTCTTCTTGACTTTTGAAATGAGGTAATAGCTATTGATATTGTGATAATTTGGGCAATGTGGGTCCTATGAAGATTGAGCCTATACCTACCATCACTAATATGAAGTTAATATGAAATAGGGAAAGTAGGCAATGAGGATCAAGACTTGAAGGTATTCAATACATTTGTTTAATATTTAGACTGAGGAGATTGCCCTAAATCTAACAATTAGCAACTATTTTTTGAGATGGGAATGGATTCAAGTTACCTTCTTTTGCCCCTTCACAAGTTCAGTCATTTAATGGAAGTCATCTTGGAGAATAGGCAAAATAATTTTGTTCTTTCTCTTTTGCATCTAACTGATCCTTTTCTGTAAAACACTGAAGATTCACAGAGTTATTGTGATGGGTGCCATATGAAAGGATTCAGTTCAGAGCTTTCTGATCAGTCTGTAAATAATAGTAATCTTTGCATCTTAGATTGCCCTTTTCCACAACTGAGAACTGACTTCCATTACATAATTTCAGAATTGAGTAAACACAAGTTTTTTGGTTTTTTTTTTGATTCTGCTACTTTTGGAAGTGTGTAGATACAGCCATGGAATCTGGCTACTTGAATTAGGTTTCAAGTTAACTGGTCAAGAATAGTTACCTTCCATGGATTTGTTTGTAAAGACAAAAGGACTGAAAATCTACCTATACATTGTTCTTCTACATATTCCCTTTCTGAATCAACTGATTCCCAAGAGAAGCACAGTAAGAACCTGTCTTATTAGCACATGCATCTATGGAGTGATAAATCTGCCAATTTCCTCTTTTTTCAGGCTACATAGCTGAGGGATAGTGTGCTAATGCAGGTAAATGGCTAGAATTCTCATACCTATAAGGAAGGAGCAGGCTACAAAAGAGCTGACTGAAAAGATCTCCAAGGTTTTGCTTTTTCTTTTCTTTTCTGAAAAAGAGAAAAAATATCCAAGGGTGATTCTTCATTAGATAAAACTTGGGCAAAATCTATTTAATCACCTATGCAAGGTCCTCCCTACTTTCTGATGATCAAAGATGAGTTTCTATCAGCACAGAAACTCCAGTGAGTCAGTTTACATGTTTGGACTTTGAGCAGTGCTAAAGATGTCTCTGTTAATTGGCATATCGGTTTGAAAGAGAGAGCTAGATTGTGAAGAAGTTCACGTCTTTCCACAAGGGATTTGATAAAGATTTATTTTACTGTCCAGGGAAAGGCAAGGGCTACTGTCCTCTGCTGGATTTAAAATGTTGATAGAGAAAATTTCAGTTCAGGCTTTCAAGAGGGAAAGGAACAAAGGCATGAACCAGTGGTAATAGTTATGGACCTTCATTAAAACATGATAAATAAAAAGACAAAAATGATCATTTTCAGGATCAAAACTCAAATATATTGTCTAAAGCTAACTGTAGTATCTACTTACAATAATACCCTCAGTGTCATTTGAGATAAGGTGTTCTTGCTGCTGTTTCTATATTTGTTCAGTGAATGTGTAAAGGGTGAAGTCTACTAGGAAAGCAAGAGGGTGGTGATACAACAAGCAATCACAAGACAAACTGAGTTACAGATATAGATTGTTTGCGTTGCTGAAGTGTATGGGCTCACTCCATCTTGGATATGAGATAATATGAAGTTACTTGTTCCTCTGAGAAACCTGTATATCATAGAATCATAGGATGGCTTGGGTTAGAAGGCACCTTAAAGATCATCTAATTCCAACCCCTTGCTGTGGGCAAGGACACCTTCCACTAGACCAGATCCATCCAACCTGGATCCAGAGATGGGGCATCCCCAGCTTCTCTGGGCAATCTGTTCCAGTTCCTCAGTACTGACACAGGGAAGAATTTCTTCCTGATATCTGATTTAAACCTACGCTCTTTTAGTTTGAAGCCATTTGCCTTTGTCCTATTTCTACATTCCCCTGTGGAAAGTCTCTCTCTGTCTTTGTTAAAGGTTCCTTCAGGTACTGGAAAGTCACAATTAGGTCACTCTGAAGCCTTTTGATACACCTTTGCCTTTATTACAGCATGACACCACGCATGTTGTTAATAAATGGAATGGCCGTAGTGTACAGCTAATAACTGTTGTATATTTTTACCTGTAGCTCTATCTGTACTCTGAAGGCTTCCTTACTGTGAGGAATCTACTTCAAACACCTAACTTTAATTTTTGCTTCTTAGGCAGCATCGTCTCAAAACGCTTGCAACACTTCAAAATGAGATATGATTTGTAGCATGAGCAGTAGTTATGCTTTATAATTTTTCTCCTTAATAATGACTGTCAGCGCGGGGAATGTTTTCAGGAAGAATGCATTTGGTTAAAGTTTATCTCCGGGATCAAAACGGAAATACCCACGGCATCCCAATCCGTGTGAGAGTGCGCCATCGTGTGGTCTAGTTTATGCTGTCCTGGGAAATGGCGATGGTTTTGCTACAGTAAAACAAGAAATGGATGGGGATGGAAACCTCATTCGCATATAATGCAATCAAGTATAACTGAAATTTGGAAAGTGTCCAATATCCTCATAAATAAGTTAATCTTACTTCTAATAACGTGTGGGTTTACTCTGGTCTAGTGTACCTATGTAAGGTTTACTCCTACTTCATACAGAATGTGTAAGTTGGAAAGGACCACAGTGGGTCATCTGGTCCAACCTCCCTCCTCAAGCAGGGTTATCATAGAGTGCATTGCACAGGATAGCATCCAGATGGATCTTTAATATCTCCAGTGAGGGAGACTCCACAACCTCTCTGAGCAATCTGGTCCAACGTGCAGTCACTTCTACGTTAAAATTCTTCATATTAGGGTGCAAAAACAAGCTGCAATATCATGTACTTTTAAAAACAACTGTTTAATGTCTTCTGTACCTACTGAATGAATCTAATGAGAAGAACTAAACAAATCCAAGGTAACACCCTGATGTTTAAAAGGCAAGTCAGTGTGTTTTTTGGCTTGTTAAGAGAGGAATGAAAACATGACATAAGTGGGTTTGAGGCGGAACTCATTACCTCAGTAGCAGTTTTAAAGGCAGATCTCTTAAACAGAGAATAACATTAAAAGAACAGGTTTTCCCAGTTTTGTGAGGGAAAGTGCAAAGCTCTGCACCTGGGGAGCAACAACCCCATGCACCAGTGTATGCTGGGGGATGACTATTCTGAAAGAAGGTGTTCAGAACAGGACCTGGGGTTCCTGTGTGTCCCCAGTTGAACATGAACCAGAAATGTGCTCTTGCAACAAAGATGACTAATGGTGTGCTTGGCTGCATTAACACTGTTGCCAGCAGGTTGGGGGAGATGATTTGTTGCCTTCTAGTCAGCGCTGGTGGGACTACGCCTGGACTATTCTGTCAAGTTTAGGGGAATTTAATCAACTTGTGTAAAAATGCAGGTGGAGTTTGGAAACAAGATGGAGTCAGGCTCTTTTCAGTGGTACCCAGTGACAAGATTGACGGCAACGAGCACAAACCAACACACAGGATGTTCCCTTCGAATATCAGGAAAAACTTTACACTCTGAGTGGGACCAAGCACTGGCACATAGAGGCTGTGGAGTCTTCACCCTTGGAGATATTCAAGAGCCATATGAAAATAGTCCTGGGCAGGCAGCTGTAAGTGGCCCTCCTTGAGCAGTAGGTTTGCACAAGATGCCTTCCAACCTCTGCCATTCTGTGACTTTGTGAGTCTGTGAAGTAAATATTGAAATATCTGCTCTATCTATCTATCTATCTATCTATCTATCTATCTATCTATCTATCTATCTATCTATCTATCTAATTTATCTCTATTAAAAACCCATTATATAGGAAACATATATTTGTTTTATTTTTTTATTAAATGTTTGGAAGTATGTTATTCAAATTTTGAAAAAGATTGATTTATTCCTAAATGAAAATTTCCCTGTAATTCTAGTTTTTTGACTTCTGATGATTGTTGTCCTGAGTTTTAAATTTCTTATTCAGAAAAAAAATGTTCCCAGATCCTGACAATGTATAGTACAAAATATAATCCACTGTACAGACTACATAAAATTCAATATTTTAAAAAAAATAAAAATAATGGTGTATTTTAAAAATAATTAGGTATCTATTTATGCAATCATGAAAAAGGATATTCGATATGTTTTTCCAGAATTCTGTGTTGAAATGGCCACATAATTTATGCTATACAATCACATATTGATATCTTTAAGATCTGTTACTTTTTTCTGTGACTCTTGGGTCACATTACCTGGCCTTAATTTCTTGTTTAATTACTTGTTGCACAGCTGGTACAGTGCATCTGCAGTTATCATGCTCTGGGAAATGTGTACCTTATCATGAAACATTTGCTACTGCAGTAGTTTCTAGAAAACATATCTGAACAAGGTCAGAGGCATCACTTATGCTTTGCTTTTCGAAAGACACAATGTTACAGATCTGCTGGAGCAACAGCTGTTGTAAGTAGCAAAGATCTGATCACACAGTTCTATGGGTCTGTGAGGGCTTGCTCAAGATTTCTGTGAAGGTTTCACTGGTGCTCTCGTTATATTTGACTGTTGTTTTGAGAAATTTCCATTTTATAAAGCTCCAAGCCATAAGCTGGCAAAACTGAATTATTAGCGACACAAAATAGACACAAAATAGAAATAGTTCATTTGCGAGTATGTCAAAGTTTTTGTTTTGTATCCCATCAGTGTGAAAGGAGTGAACTGATGTTGATTTTTGTCATATATGGGCAGGGAGTGCGAAACATCTGTGCTGTCTGCTAAAGATTTCTAGCCTAAACAGCATCACACTGACATGTGGCTGTTACTAAGATGACCATTCTCTATGCTCCTTGTAAGTGCATTAACACTGCTGTAATCAAATGAGCAGAACTCAGACTCTTGTCCAAGGATTTATGTGCTAACTTCAAGCATTTTCTATCAAAGAGTGCTTAGGAGGGCTCATGGTTCTATAAAATTTTTAGAAAACTATTTTGCTGCAAGTGAAATTCTTTGCCTTTTTGAATAAGATCAAAAAGACTATTTTAGAGTGGCTGTTCTTATTTTGATAGATAACTTTCCCTGGGTTTTCAGAAAGAGCTTTTATCAGAACTGGAACCCATATAACAATTGAAGGCACTCTATCCTTCTCGCTCAAGTTTTCACACCTGAAGTACTTAGTGGTAATGCACCTTAATTACTGTTGAGGATTTCATCCTTTTCTCCAGTGGTGTTGATATTCTCTCCTTTGACTTTAAACTCATTGTCTAAAATATCATAAAAATAATTACACAATTTCTGAAAAAAGTTGTTTATTTTTTTGAACAAAATATCTACAATGACATGGGTGACACCATAAATTTCACAGTTTTAACACTTCTGCCTACACAGAATGTCAGCCTAAGTGCAATATGATACTGTAATACAATAAAAAGGAATCTAATCAAATCCATGCACAACACATTTATAGATTTTTACCAAAATGAAGTACTTTAAAATGAAATTGCCATCAGACCAAACTCACAGGAGAATATTTTGAAAATCCACAGACAAGTTAATAATATAGTATCATATCAATTTTTTTTCTTGCTGTAGCCTTTAAAAAGCCAGGATCACTAACACACAAAATACTGTATATTATGTTAAACCTTTATGTGAAAAGTTTATGGCACAATTTCTTTTTATACAGCTCACAATTCCACATTCATGGAACTTTAGTTAATATCACTCTGTTATTCATTAAAATACACACAGAAGGAAAGTTTGTTGCATATTTCACAATGATGAAAGTGAAGAAGTGCAGTAATATTTTAGAATGTCAAGAATATAGGATGAGCCAACATTTTCTCTGGCATCAATCCACTGCTTCCAGCAATCTAACCTGCTTCCACAAGCCTTCCAAACTGATAGTAATTACTGTAGGTGATGCATGTTGCCTGAAGACACCTTTTCCGTAACCACTCCAAAACAGAATACCCATTTTAATATTAACAAGTAGTCTGGTTTGTGAATTACATTTTTCTTCTTAGTTGTCTCTAAAAGGAAAAGAGCTGTGAAGATCTGGTATTGTTCTCATCTAAATAACCATATGTTTGCAGCAAGATGTGGATAAAGTTATTTTACTACCTCACAGGGGTACGGTAAGCATTACTAGCTCATTAAGCAGTTTCACAGTTTAAGGCCAAATTCTGCTCTGTTGGATTAGATTAATTCCTATGATAGCTCAAAAGAGAGCAGAAGTTGCAGAAAAGTACATATGTTCCAGCCAAACATGTCAGCTTGGGCTGGAAATGGTATAAATAAATTAATTTCAATCTAATATAAAATTATTTCTAAAAATAATCTTTTTTTCCCCCTAAGGTTAAGGAAGACTTTTTTTCCCCTATTTTTAAAAATATAAGATTTTGTACAGTTTATTATATTCTATTTTTTATCTATATTAACAGCCTACAGTTTTGTAAGAGATTAAACACAAACTGGAAGCAATACCTTACTCCTCAAATGTAAAGTGCACATTTTAATCACCTAAATATATCTGTCTAGTGAGCAGACAGAATCACCTTGCACACATCAAAAATGATTCTTTATAAAGCAGGTTTTGAAACTAACTATAATAAAAGGAATCTAAAGAAAACCAACGCACGATTGAGCTGAAAAGATCATTAAATGCCCTGGTTTTCCTGAATTCAACTAACCTGTTTAAATAATACTGCTTGCTGTCAAAAGTCCTTGAAAGTAGTGTGTGCTTTATTTTGGTGTTAAAACAGCTGAGTTCTAAATAGTAAAATACTAGTATTCCTTATTCCCTTTCTCCTTCAAGCCTCCTATAGTTCTGTCAGCATTAGAGAGAAAGAAAGCCACTTCTCTAACCATGAAACCCTATTGTGTTGATATTTGAATATAGTTTTTAAAAAAAACCAAAATGCACTTAGTTGTTTGGAATTTAAGCAGGCGTTTGATACTGTGGTAGTTGAGTATTGCCACTGAACCTCAAAAGGAGCTTTCTTATCCTCTCTCAAGGTCCTGGCCTTACGAGGGATGACGTGGATTTGGCCACATCTCTCTATAGCACAGGAAGAAAAGACAGTCATATGAGAAGTTCCAGGCACTGCTTTGGGATTTCTCTCTCCATGTGGCCCTTGTTATGCTATGCACAGCCCACACTTTTCATCCTGCACCTTCCTGTTCTGCTTCTCTTGACATTAAGAAAGTGAATGGTGTGGAAGTCAATCTGCACAGGTAGAAACTACTCGCAGAAAACAATATAGACTTTTCAGAAGTTAATATAAATTGTTTCTCCCTGTAGCTACTTCTTCTATCTGAACAAGTGTACCCGTGGACAGGATATGGTGAGACAGGGAAAAATAATAAGGATACCTCATCCTTCCTTTTTTTCCCCTTCACGGTGACTGTGTCAGCTCTTTAGTAGCTGTGTTACTGTGGTATTCCTCCAGATCCTACCATGTCTCCCTCTCTTTTAATTGTGTTACAATGCCCTTCTAGTGTCAGTATTTTATTTTTCAAATATAGGGCTGGTCTACAAAGATCATAAAAATGTGACCTGAGAAGTGCAGGGTGTGCACCTATAGTGAATAATTACTTGGGACAAAGCTGCATTAGCCTGTCATACAGGGGTTGTGCTTGCAAGAAGCCTTCTTATGTGACTTTGCTAAGGGTCCTCTGCAGTGCTCTGGTCCAGTGACAGTGAGCTAAGGTAGCTATCTACTTCCGCCTAATTAATGTTTTTTTTTTTTTATGTGTGGGAGAAACCCTGCTAGATACCATCTCCCTCAGACATTATTTCCTTGTTGATTATTTTTCTGCTTATCCACTGTCTTTTTTCATGGGACTGTAGCATGAATTCTGAAGTCTGATAAACATTGCAGAGTACCTTTCAATTCTTGCATCTTCTTAATATTATTCTCTGCTGTTTCATTACACAGTTACAAAAGAATCAACTTCCACACTAACCTTAGCTGTTGTCAGTAGCTGCTGATTCTAGCTTTGTACAGAAGTCCGGCATGCCTGCTGCTAGTTTTGGACTTTTCCCCCAGTCAGTGGTGGACATAGGCATTTGTGCCTTGAAGTTTCATGACATCTCAAATAACATTTCATTCCTTCTCTTCCATATGACCTTACACTTAGTCATTTAGTAATAACCTAAATGAAACTTAAATTTTAAGTTATGATTTCTTTTGAAAAGCACAGTATTAGTGGACTGCAGAGGCTTCTGTCACCTTGGCAAATGTAACAGAAAAAACCCCCCACAAAACCAGTTCGGGAAATATCTTGGTTGCATTATCAAAATAGAACATCTTTACTCACCTGAGGGCAGCAGAATGGCATGCCAAATGTTGTGTGCATTTGAAAACAGCCCTTAAACAAAATACAATTGACTTTGCTGATAACAGAAACAAATTAACACCCTTTTTCATACAATGCAGCTAATGGTGACTTTGAGAGAGGTGAGTATAACCCAAACGAAATAGCCATTAGTTCATGATACCCCTTCACACAGGTGAGCACCTTCATAAGTGACTGGGATTTTTTGAAACATGCACATGAAGAAATCAACAAAATGAAGACACTATATCAGCAAGAAAAAATATCTGAAATGAATTGCATTAATTTTAAATTACAAATAAACTAAAACTATAAAAGAATAACAGTTTTAAAATAAAGGCAGATTATACACCTTCTTTCTGACACAGTTTAACAAAATCTGAGAACTACTATTTTGGAATGTCTCCAACTAATCCTTGGAGGAAAACACTAACAAACCAAACCAAACCCAAGATTGCTATGTTATAATCCTCAGTGCAGAGTTACATTGCTACTGTTACTTCATATGTACCATGCCTTTGGCAGTCCACCAGATGTTTGCTTCCAGCTGACTTTGCTTTTGTATACACATTCTGAGCAACAACAAATGAAAAATTTTAAACATGTTCAAAATAAAAATATTTTGCAACTAGAATCAGCCTTAGCTACTGGACTTAGAGTATCTAATAATTCTAAATTATACATTTCCATATCTTAGCATGATTTTGTTTTCCCATAGACAAGACTGATCTGTGTTTCTTAACCAGTATCTAAGTCATAACAATAAGCTTCAAGGAATGAGTCAGGAAACTCGACATATTCATAAATTAAACTTTCTGTATTCATGTAACATGTAGGAGATGAATGTACATAAACATAACTGTGTTCATCCTCTAAATGCTTCACTGAAATGACTCACTATTTTTGATCCAAGATATTTTTGCATTGAATCAAAGCGAAGTATTGAAAAATTTTGATGTAATTTGTCTATTTCAAAAGCTGTATGAGTTTTAAGAAATGAGAAAAAACCCTTTTAAAAATACAACAGATTAAAAATATCTCTCAATTATCAAAGATTAGGTAATTAAAAGAAAAAATCCTTTGCAAGTATTATTACTTTACAAATTTTAATATACTTCTCGAGTGGTAGACTGCTAGGCTGTCTACCTTGTGCTATCTTAGATTATTTCAACATACACCTTTGAGGGGAACAGTTGTATGAAGTATATTGAATAAATTATATGATTTTCATGTGATGAATATGTTCATTGCAAAACCAACAGTACTGTCCTTAAGACTAGATCAAGTCCTTTAAACTGTTATTTCTAATCAGTAATTTATCATTATACTGTAAAATGGAAATAAAATTTACAAATGCTAATCTATTCTGTAATACTGTGGGATTTACCTAGAGTATTCAGGAACCATTTTAAAAATTAAATTAAAAATTAAAAATACATCAGAACTAAAAAAAAATATTAAGGACCATCAAAGAGTAGTGTACAGTTATACCACTATGTAATAGTATGTATAAATACCTGGCAGTAACACTTCAGTAGAGAGTGATTTACAATGAAAAAGTTCTTAATATTTAGCTTGACAAGGAAAGTTTGCAATAGCAGATGTATCTTCTCTGGGAGTCATTCTTCCATCCTACTGTAACAGATCATTGCAGGCCATGCAGGATCTTTTCCCCCTCAATGCTTTTAACTCTTGCAATCACTCCTCTGATGCACATTTCTAAGAGAAAGCCTCTGGCTGAAAGTGACAGCCAGACCTTTATGTACTGCAAGCCTTAATCTTACTATTGGTGAATGTCCTCATGCCTGATGATTTTGTAAATTACCCAGTAAAAAATGTTGAATATCAGAAAGGCTAATGGGAAACAAGCTCTGGATATTGTGTCTATCTTCTTGGCCCGGTCAATGAATACCTTTCTCATCTCATCAGGGCTTTTTGGTACAGCTTGAACAGGATTGTTTGGCCCCTTTTGTGCCATTCCATCTTTTGCTTGCACGCATGGGCCCATTCCATATGCTGTAAAGCTAAACTGACTTTCACGTGCGTCATCATCCTGTTGGACAAAAAAAAAAAAAACAAAAAAGAAGGAAAAGAGTGAGAAAGGTTTTTTTTTTACTATTATTATTATTTACAGAAATCTTACCTGTTGCTAAATAGCTATTGCACCATTACCTCGTGACTTCTTGAATCCACAGTTTATCTTAACTGCTTGAAATTTCATCCCTATCATTATCTGTCAAAATATTGCAGGAGATTTAACAACAGCACAGAATTTTCCTATTTGTTTATAGATTCTGTAGTCTACTTATAGAAATTAGAAAACTTAGCAAACTGGTAGTAATTGCGCACATAACTTCTGATTTGGTTTAAGTTTCCCCATTTACAGTAAATATCCACAGTTTTCAACTGGACAAACTTCACAATGGTATTTGAGAGAACAGCCATTGAATCTGTACATTGCTGATAAACTGGAATCCTGGTCTCTAGAGATACTCATCATAAAATAACTAATGTTGTGCACATTAATTATATTAGTGAGAATTCTGCCTCTTTGACCATCATATATTTAGTTAATCTTATCTGTATGCCTTATTTCTGCTGTTCCCTGTGAAGGCATCAGATAAAAGAATAGTATCTAAAGGATCTTCGTGTAAAACATAATGAATGAAAGCTAAAGGCCAGATTTTTCTTCCCACTCATTATTCTGTCAGTTCAGGGGAAAATTGGCAAAGACATTCAGAATTCAGGGAACCGTAAGAGAGTGATTTTTAATGATGTGTCACAGAAACAAAAAGTAGATGGTTGGAATAGATAGATATTTTCATATTTCTTATTTATTCATATTTACATTAAAGTATTAATTTACACTTAAAATATTTGTATTTACACTAAAAAATATAGTTTATTTGTGGAGGTATATTTTTTACTTCTCTTCACCTGGTAATAGGTATCCTGAAGTGAGACACATATCCAGGCAAATACATGATATATAGTCTGTGAAACTAGGGACAAATTGGGTTCTGACACATATTCCAGTGTACTTCTTCATTATGTAGGCTATTCAAGAATAGTCACACGATTTTGATGTCATTCATCATTTTTTTCAATATTAATTTTAATTTCTGGAATGTCTGATTTTCTTGTCTAATTTAGCCTAGTTGCTTTAGGACTTTATGGCATGTAGAACTTATTATGCATATGGTAGTTTTTAAATAAATATTTTGAAAAACAGCTTTCAGAAGTATTATAAAAAGAGTTGAGCTGAAGTTTCCTTCCCATAAGAGATTTTTTGATATCTTAAAGCTCTTCCTGGCTTAAAGACTAAAAAATATTTGCCAAAGTCAAATAATTGAAGTTTCAAGTCAATAGTTCTGAAGTATTTTTTGTTTTACTTTAACCACTTTATACAAATGCAATTTCTCAGTAGGCATAGCTAAAATCCAAGCTTCCAAACTTTTCCATTTTGAAAATATCTGTTACATTTGGGAAATCTGAAAATGTTTTTCAATTGAGAATTAATTATAAACATATTGAAAGCTTCCATTAACTAGTAGTTCCTGGAAAAAACATTTTTAATTACTTTGTTTAAAAAAAATCTGGTCAGGTTTCTTATAAATATTATTTGAATAAGTTACCTAAAAAAGAATGCAGGTAAACTACTCAATTTGAAATTAATTAGTTGTCCATCAGGACGACGGTCCTGCAGAGCTGTATTTAACACCCAACTGCAATAGTTTTTCAATATATGTAAATTAAATAAACGTAGAGACTAATATAGTTTGTTGAAACTACTATACTTCAAATTAGAATGATTAGAATTTTCCTTTAAAACATAAAAAGAAAGATAAATCAACATGAAAGAAAAAGAGGAGAAAAAATCACTGACTGACTTTACTATGGAAATGAATAACAGAAATACAAAATGATAGGATCATTATTTGATGACGTGATAAAACAGATTTAAGGACTACCACAGTATTCCTCTTCTGCTGGAAAAGAATAGGAAGTAACAACTTTAAAGCACTTATATTCCAGAAGAGTTGTAGTGTTGCATTCCAGTTAATGAAAGTATTAAGTTACAAATGCATGGACTGTGAAAATTTATCATAAAGTTGCCATTTAAACATTGTCATATGCACTTTTCAGAGTTTTGTCTATTCCTGCTTCTCCATAAAATTATGCTTATGATTGCACAAGCTGAGGAAGACAATAAAATAATTCCTCTGAGTAGCAGCTTTCAGTTATGCATGTTTTCAGGATGAGGCACTATGCACTAAGACTTTACAGCCTCTGTTTTAGGCTTACCTGAAAGGAATGATCCTCTAGAATGTTTTAAAGGATAGATCTCTTTTTTTTGTTGTTTTGTTTTGCTTTTTGGGGCTTTTGGCATTTTATTTATGTCTGTAGACATCCTGTATTTAGTCTGCAAGCAGGTTGCTTGGAAATGCTCTCTGTTGTTGTAGAAATGATATGAAGGCCTTTTATGAGTCCTGTATTTCTGCCCAGTGTCTGTTGGATGGTGTCTCCATGAGGTTAGGCAGTATGGTTGGATCCTGCCAAGCCAGATCAAAGTGCTAGCCCTAATGGATATGCAAGAGGTGCCACCATAATTCTTTCCTGGGCTAGCAGCTGGAATATTCAAAATGTGGTTCTGCAAGTTTTCCAGCAGGTTCTTAATGCAGAAGAATCACTAACTTGCAGAAGAATAACTAATCCTCAGAGTCATATGAGGGTGCTTGTGCACAGCAGGAAAGATGCAGTTCCTGTTATTACTGATGTTAACTTTTGAGTGCTTTTTCGAAGGCATTTATATAAAACATCAGTGACACCCCATTATTTTTTTCTTTTTAATTGATTGACTTGGATGAAGTATGCCTTTTTTAGTAGAACTATTTCTCAGAATGCATGTGTCTTGAGTCCTCAGCTGTAGAAATAATCTAATGAATGTACCTTTTATGTGCCAGATAAGAATCTGGACAGTGGATCCTCCTGAAAAAAGTAGGTCTTGCATATTACTTGGATTAGTTGAAATTTTTTCCTTTTTTTTTTTTTTAAGTGATAAGGAAGCTTTTTAAAAATTTTATGTATTTTTTTTAGTGGATCATCATTAAAGAAGAGAAAATTATTTCTTATAGATTTTTGGTAAAACTTCAAAAATCTTATAATGAATGAACTTTAGTAACAGTTTGAGTTGAATGCACTTTTCACACATTCAGCTTCAGAATGAACAACTTGAAAGTTATTCTGCATAGAACTACATATTATTATTTTCTTCATCTCAAAATTACTGAGATTTAAAATGGAAGTAAATTTAGATAACTATTTTTATTTAGAAAGATAGAATTCTTTGGACATTTGAAGGACATAATTTCAATTAGTTTATTTCTGTATCAGCATTGCTTTGCAACATACTTAACTATAAATCAATAGACAGGTGTCTATATATATATATATATGAGCAATAATATAGATAAGGGCTGAAAATAACTCTATAGCCTTTTGATTGTAGTTTGTGGTAGCAACTTGAAAGCTTATCTGAAAGCCTCGACTCTGGTAATTTGAACACTATAAATTTTAGTGTTCAGTTTTGAGAAGGAAAGTGTAATTGTGCTGTTTTGCACTAAACACAGTGCAAAAGTTTAATACTATGTTGTAATCTGGATTTAAACAGATCAAAATGGCACATGAACTTAACAAGACAGTACCTTTATTAACATTTCACGTCATCACATACAGGTAGCAATGAAGGTATAGGAAGTTCACATGGGAAGACATTATTTCAGACAAAAGGACAGGGCCTCTATTAATGATTGGATATAACATTATGACAAATGGGAAATCTTCTTCATAGTTTACCCTTAAATTTGTACTGTAGATTTGAGGCAAAGTCCCGTCTATAGGTCCTGTACATCTCAAGCCATTGCTATGCTGTAATGATTCACTGATTTCATTTCCATCAAGAACTCCCTCAAAATACTTTCATCAAAACGGATGGGTTGACCAAAAAGAAAACAAAAGAAAGAGGTATGATTATCATTAAAACAATCTAGTTTGCATGTCTATTTTCCTCTCTAAAGATATAGTGATCTTTAGATTTTGAAAATAGAATTAAAGGATTGAATAGTCCTGAAAACTAAATATAACAGCAACTGATCTAAAATCAAAGTGTTATTATTCATATATGTACACATTTAATATATTTTTCCCTACAGAATATAAATGCAACTAAGAAAAAGCACTGATTAGAGTTGTGTTTCAGTATCCCTGTATGACTTTTAATTCTGCCATTTTTTCCCTTTTTTCTTTCAAGATGAAAAGGCGTGTAACTGTAAATGATTGATTAATATTCATTCATTCTGAAGGAATGGTAATATAATGTTTCTGAAGTAGTTCTGTTCACTGGACAGGTTTCTTTCTCTGTCAGAAACAAAGCATTATGGTTCATACAGAGTATCAAATGAAGTCTCAAATTTGGAACCAAAATTCCCCTGTTCTCAGGATTCGTTATCCTGTTTTTGTAATCTTAAAGATACTAGACCCTTTAAAAAAAATTCCTATATCTATTGTGATGCTTACTGGAAAACAATAACGAGTAAGTTGTACATTATGTTGCAATAACAGCTTAACAGCTTTTATTTATAAATGTATTTGTAACACAATCCCAGCCACTTCAAAAGTTTTGTTAATTCTGTGCAAACTGGATTGGGCCTCTGGAAAGAAATTTACCTTTCAGTTATTATTCCATACTTACAATCATAAAAATGGTGGCCAGAGGGTGCTGCTATACCTAAGAACCGCCTTTGATGCTGCTGTTACTGTTGTCTGGGAAGGGAGGCCGCAAATGAACTAGATGGTGTAAAAAAGAGGCAGTGACTATAGTTGGAAAAAGCATAAGGAAAATGGCAAGGATAGATGAGCTTGCGATGCCAAAATATCTTGTTACAGCTCTGCACATAATTGCAAATTGTATAACTGTATGATTTACTGCAAGTATCTTATCTGAGTGCCATCATATGCTTTTTAAGAGAGAGATTCCAGTTCCTCTGCATTTTTAATCAGCAATGAGAAGGAATATCCCATAGTTTCAATTAAATTTACAAAATATTCCAACCTATAAAAGCCTTCAAATTTGTTGAGGATATGTTTACAGTTAAAATTGAATTGAATGATTTGAGCAAAATATCTGAAAAATAAAGGAGAGTCAGCAGATATAAATACAAGGTACTACATTTAGTGAGAAATAATCAACTTCACAAGCACAAGATGAAAAGCCAATGGCTCTGCAGTAGTTCTGGAAAAAGATCTGGAAGATATTGAAGGTTACAATCTTGATATCAGTCAATAACATGATGTTGTTTAAAAGGCAAATGGTAAACTGGTTTGGATAAACAAGTGTATGACTTGAATAATTTGATCTTTTGCCTGCTCTCAGCTGTTAGGCTTCATGTTGTCCATGTTGAAAACAGTTTTGAGGAATTATATGGACCTATTAGGAGAATTTCCAAGGAAGGTGAATGAGGAAAAAAACAAAACAAAACCAAACCCCCCAAACCCCCAAACTCCAAAACAAAACAAAAAACTGTACTGACTGGGAATGTTTAAAGAAAAGACTGAATGAAAATGTGCAAATGGGGACATCAAGGAATGAAGTAGGCCATTTTCTGTGCCCTTTCTAGACAATCCATGAGAGATCAAAAAAAGCATTAGTAAAACCTTTTTAAACAGTTGGAATAGATTTCAGGGGAGCTTGTGGAATTTTTGTGACTGAGATGAGTTAGGTATAAATGATCTTGACTCCTAAAGGCACTGAAATTCAATTGTTGCACTATTGCTTTGGTTATTTGGTAAAAATAAATATTTCCCGCAGCAACCATATATTTCTAATTACAAAGAAAATAGACTTTGGAAATTCTTCAGCTGCCTTATTGCAAATAGATATTATTCATATATGTTCTCTTCTGTAAACAGATATGTAAAATGAAGTATTTCCAAACCAATTTTTGGACTTCTGCAATACAGTTGTATCACTGTAAGTTTTGCTGTACCCTTGCAGATAAAATGCCACTGCCAAAAATTTCTGTATTTAACAATTAGAATTCACCTGGTAGAGAAACCTGACCTTAGTCAAATGCCCCAAGATGGGAAGCATACAGAATGTAAAAATCTAGTAAGTTATCCTAACTGCTTTATTTCTCCAATAGTTTTGAACATAAATACTGAATAGAATACTGTTTTTCACTTTGGAAAGGAAGAGGATTTAATCTTCAAGTGAGCCCCTGAACTTTATTTTAAATGCAGCCTTTTAATATAACTCCTTTTCACTGCTTTTGACTTTGTGGACAAATGAACATTTCTTTATGTATGCTAGTTTTAAAAATCTATACAATCTAATTCCTAGTCCAAAAGGATAACAAACACACAAAACTTTATAATCATGAGCTATAGTAACTGACTTTGAGACAGATACAGAAAAAACAAGTTATGATCCTGGAGCCCCCATTTCATGTTAGAAATCGTGGTGAATAAAATAATAACATTTTTGGTAAAGAATGCTTGTTATTAACTTAATTTTTTAATCTGTTAGATATCATTTATTATTCGTATATCAGAGGGTTTGGGATGTGATCCAAATATACATTATGAGGAA